>NC_069503.1:23765083-24023141 GCF_027579735.1 Bombina bombina | reverse complement strand
AAAAAAAGGGGGTTAAATAAACTAGCGCTTAAGAGTTAATATCCCTTGCCTTATTCTCCTACTATCTACTTCCCAGATAGAAAGGTGTATAAAGTGAAAAAGTTATGGAGATTAGGCGCTTAATCTGCAAAAGGGATAAAGGTGTGTATGGAAGTCGTTAGCTAAATATGTAGAAAATACTGGACCTTGGACAGAATAAGTGAAGAATTCTTTTACAATTTATTTTCAATATAAAAACATGATAATACCAAGATAAAATAAATCACAATCCCTAAGTGTTGCAACACTATATCGATCAATTAATAAAATTTCTAAAATTCAGATATACATTTGTTTCATACACAAATAAAAGGATTTATCTGCTCTTTTGTATACTTTGTTCTAAGATTTTAGATAGAATGTATTCTTATATTTCAACACAATTAATAATATTTATCTCTATTCGATATTTTATATCTATATTTCATCAACTTTAAAATTACAAATATGTAGCAAAAACTAACAATTAGTTAAAACAATGTAAATGCAAGACTGATTATAAATGGTGTCCCCACAATGGCTGTTTACTTATATTGGTTGTAATTTTGTGTATCTAAAAAGTTCATCAAAGCATTTGTAAGTAATTGGAGATATATTACTGAGGGCTGTGTTCTTTATCCTTATATTTATGTTGTGATATATTACGGTTTCACAGTTACCTATTCGTATCCTCAGTGAGCTTAATTTGTAGAAAAGGAATGTTCAAAACAGTGTTTAGGGGTGATTTTCTTACCCTCACTTGTGAGCTGTTACTACTCACGGCTTCCCGGCGGTTCCTATGTGTCCTCAGTTTGACTCTCAGACAAGGGGTTCCGGTAGGTAATTTTCCTTTGTGTTACCTTGTCACTGGTCTTTGTATAAGTGCTCTGATTACAGCACCAAACTGTAGACAATCCTTTTGTTTCTGTAACTTGCACAAGTTAGCTTTTGTGTTTGTAGTTCCTCAATCTCCTGCACTTAAGTACTTCTGTACGCAGGAAAAAAACAGGCTTTTTCTTTCTTGGAGTTCACACAGATATCAACATGTTTCGCCAGAAACCCTGGCATTATCAAGATTGTGTCATTTATAAGGTAACTACTGTGAGTGTCATTTATAAGGTAACCATTATGACTGTCACTTATAAAGTAACCACTGTGACTGTCATTTATAAGGTAATCACTGTGACTTGCTATTCAAATTAGCCAATAGGATTTAAGCAGCTCTCATTCTATTGGCTAATTCAAATGATTCAGGAATGCAAGGGACGCCATCTTGAATCGCGTCCCTTGCATTGAAGGTTCAGTGTACAGTGACGACCGTATGAAGAGGATGCTCCGCGCCGGATGTCTTCAGGATGGACCCACTCCGTGCCTCAGGGGTCAAGATAGAAGATGCTGCCTGGATGAAGGTTGAAGAGGCCGTCTGGATGAAGACTTCTTGTTGCTTGGATCAGGACGTCGCTGCCGGGATGAAGATTGAAGAGGCCGTCTGGATGAAGATTCGCCAGGATGAAGATCGTTCAAGCGGGTCTTCAAAAACTGTAAGTGGATTGTAAGGGGATTAGTGTTAGGCTTTTTTAAGGGTTTATTGGGTGGGTTTTATTTTTTAGTTTAGGGTCTGGGCAGTAAAAGAGCTAAATGCCCTTTTAAGGGCAATGCCCATACAAATGCCCTTTTCAGGGCAATGGGTAGCTTAGGTTTTTTTAGATAGGTTTTTTTTTATTTTGTGGGTTTGGGGGTGGGGGTTTGTAATGTTAGTGGGTCTTTGTAATTGTTTTCCACTAAAAGAGCTAATATCTTTAGGGCAATGCCCTACAAAAGGCCCTTTTAAGGGACATTGGTATTTTTTTTCTTTAACAGAAGTTTTTATTTAAAAAAAAAAATAACAGATTTTACAAAACGTGGATAAGAATATTTCCATAGCGTAACAGTGAGGTACAGCAGTAAAAGCGCTTTTGGAGTAAAGGTCTGTACATCATACATAAAAGTGCAACACGTTCAGTACAGAGGCCTGTATGACCCGTGCTTCTATGTTACAGTCTCAGGGATATTACATGAGTTACATCATACATTAAATAGCGTTATCCTCAGAAGGGTACTGACAACTGGCTTAGATCGTGTCTAAGGGCAAAGCCTGATGTTTGGTGTAGTGGATGTTAGTGGAGTCTAAATTTGTGCCGCTCTTTGTGCTGGTTCCATAGAGATAGTTTAAGCTTGTGTGTGACTAATGAGCCCGATTGGAGGTGGTGATACCTTTCAAGTTGTAAAAAACTGTATAGAGGTAGAGCAGAAGGAGGCGGCACGACGAGTGTAACTTTGTCTCAACACATGCAATACAGTAATATTTACAAAGTATACAGCACTTGAGAAGTGCCACAAATGCCTGCTGGATCTTTATTAGCTATCCAGAAAGCTATCCTCTCGGTAATGATGATGTCCCAGAAGGAGCTGTGCTCACAACGAGTCTCCTTCCACTATCATTCAGGAAGAAGACTGCAGCCTCCTGTCTCTAGCAATATATGATTGTTCGTTCAAGCTACACAAGGAGTACTTTGTTTGGCATACGTCTTATATGGGACTTGTCATTTACTGCTATTCACGTATAATTAACACTTATTCATGTTATATATATTTTTCGTGATTATATGTCGATGGTATATACAGGGAGTGCAGAATTATTAGGCAAGTTGTATTTTTGAGGATTAATTTTATTATTGAACAACAACCATGTTCTCAATGAACCCAAAAAACTCATTAATATCAAAGCTGAATAGTTTTGGAAGTAGTTTTTAGTTTGTTTTTAGTTATAGCTATTTTAGGGGGATATCTGTGTGTGCAGGTGACTATTACTGTGCATAATTATTAGGCAACTTAACAAAAAACAAATATATACCCATTTCAATTATTTATTTTTACCAGTGAAACCAATATAACATCTCAACATTCACAAATATACATTTCTGACATTCAAAAACAAAACAAAAACAAATCAGTGACCAATATAGCCACCTTTCTTTGCAAGGACACTCAAAAGCCTGCCATCCATGGATTCTGTCAGTGTTTTGATCTGTTCACCATCAACATTGCGTGCAGCAGCAACCACAGCCTCCCAGACACTGTTCAGAGAGGTGTACTGTTTTCCCTCCTTGTAAATCTCACATTTGATGATGGACCACAGGTTCTCAATGGGGTTCAGATCAGGTGAACAAGGAGGCCATGTCATTAGATTTTCTTCTTGTATACCCTTTCTTGCCAGCCACGCTGTGGAGTACTTGGACGCGTGTGATGGAGCATTGTCCTGCATGAAAATCATGTTTTTCTTGAAGGATGCAGACTTCTTCCTGTACCACTGCTTGAAGAAGGTGTCTTCCAGAAACTGGCAGTAGGACTGGGAGTTGAGCTTGACTCCATCCTCAACCCGAAAAGGCCCCACAAGCTCATCTTTGATGATACCAGCCCAAACCAGTACTCCACCTCCACCTTGCTGGCGTCTGAGTCGGACTGGAGCTCTCTGCCCTTTACCAATCCAGCCACGGGCCCATCCATCTGGCCCATCAAGACTCACTCTCATTTCATCAGTCCATAAAACCTTAGAAAAATCAGTCTTGAGATATTTCTTGGCCCAGTCTTGACGTTTCAGCTTGTGTGTCTTGTTCAGTGGTGGTCGTCTTTCAGCCTTTCTTACCTTGGCCATGTCTCTGAGTATTGCACACCTTGTGCTTTTGAGCACTCCAGTGATGTTACAGCTCTGAAATATGGCCAAACTGGTGGCAAGTGGCATCTTGGCAGCTGCACGCTTGACTTTTCTCAGTTCATGGGCAGTTATTTTGCGCCTTGGTTTTTCCACACGCTTCTTGCGACCCTGTTGACTATTTTGAATGAAACGCTTGATTGTTCGATGATCACGCTTCAGAAGCTTTGCAATTTTAAGAGTGCTGCATCCCTCTGCAAGATATCTCACTATTTTTGACTTTTCTGAGCCTGTCAAGTCCTTCTTTTGACCCATTTTGCCAAAGGAAAGGAAGTTGCCTAATAATTATGCACACCTGATATAGGGTGTTGATGTCATTAGACCACACCCCTTCTCATTACAGAGATGCACATCACCTAATATGCTTAATTGGTAGTAGGCTTTCGAGCCTATACAGCTTGGAGTAAGACAACATGCATAAAGAGGATGATGTGGTCAAAATACTCATTTGCCTAATAATTCTGCACTCCCTGTATGTTTGACACTAGCCTTGATTTTTCTCCTATAGCACTTATTTATATCAATTAGAAATACCACTGTATCACTTAACAGTATCTTTATATATATAGGTTTCTGCACACATATCCTTGGTGTCTGACACCTTTACACATTCCTACAATATATTTAATCACGTCTGTTTAGCTGACAGATTTGCACTTGCAAATAGGCGCATCTAACTATCTTTATTATTTTGAAGTTGTAGAAAACTCTCTACCTGGTCCTCCCACTCTTTCTCACTCGGGATATTGGAGGATTTCCAATGTTTTAGGATTAGGGTTTTAGCGCTGTTTAGCATGAGGATCAGCAGGTCCCTAACATTACTGTCGTGCAGTTTGGGCAAGAGTAGAAATAGTAAGATCTGTGGATGGTTTGGTAGCTGTTTGCCTATTGCGTCAGACATGCGCTCCAGTACCACCAACCAGAACGCATCTAGTTTATTACACTGCCACCAGATGTGTTTAGGGGAGGAGCCTATTTCTCTGCATCCCCTCCAGCACTTATTGTTAGCCATTTTGTAGATAGTATTTTGTCTGCTGGGGGTCCGATACCATCTCGTTAAAAATATGAAGTTGGTTTCAAGGACTCTTGTTGAAATTGATGAGCACTTTGTAGTGTTAAAAACAGTCAGCCAGTCCCTAGCAGCTATACTGATGCCCAGTTCCTTGTCTCATGAGTTGGTGTAAGAGGGCAAGAGTTGAGGCTCTTTGATTAGCAGCAGTTTGTACAGTTTTGATATGGCGCGTGTGGAGTGTTTTCTAAGTGGCATAGGGTCTCAAATTGGCCATTGGTATTTTATTCTAGATTAGGTTTTTTATTTTGGGGTGGGGTTTTTTATGGGTATTAAAATAGGATTTTATTTTTTTTTGATAATTTGTTTGTTATTTTGTATAATGCATATTTTTAGGGGGTGTTTTTTTTTTTAGCACAAGAGCTGTTTAACTTAGGGCAATGCCCTACAAACGGCCCTTTTAAGGGCCCTTGGTAGTTTGGGGGGTTTGTATACTGTTAGGGGGGGTTTGTATTTTTTTGGAGCAAAAGATCTGTTTATCTCAGGGCCCAAAAGGCCCTTTTAAGGGACCTTGGTAGTTTGGGTGGTGGGGGTTTGTATATTGTTAGGGGGGGTTGTATTTTTTTTGTAGCAGAAGAGCGATTTATCTCAGGGCAATGCCCTACAAAAAGGCCCTTTAAGGCTCCCTCAAAAGGCCCCTTTAAGGGCCCTTGGTAGTTTATTCTAGATTAGGCTTTTTTATTTTGGGGTGTTTTTTTTTTAAAGGCTATTAGAATAGGCATAATCTTTATTTTTTTTTATAATTTCGTTTGTTTTTTGTAATGGTAGTTTTTTTTTTTTTTTTATAATTTTAGTGTATTTTTTATTTTTTGTAATGGTAGGTTTTAGTGTAAGGCAGGTTAGGTTTTATTTGACAGGTACGTTTGTATTTATTATAACTAGGTAGTTATTAAATTGTTAATAACTATTTACTAACTAGTTTACCTAGTTAAAATGAATACAAACTTACCTGTAAAATAAAAATAAAACCTGAGCTAGCTACAATGTAGCTATTAGTTATTTTGTTGCTAGCTTAGGTTTTATTTCACAGGTAAGTACAGATAAAGGTGTAGGTGTATCTAAGTTCAAGTGTCTTACAGCAGACCTACCTCATCCTCACACAGAGGTTATATGGAAATCAGAATTTATGCTTACCTGATAAATTACTTTCTCCAACGGTGTGTCCGGTCCACGGCGTCATCCTTACTTGTGGGATATTCTCTTCCCCAACAGGAAATGGCAAAGAGCCCAGCAAAGCTGGTCACATGATCCCTCCTAGGCTCCGCCTACCCCAGTCATTCAACCGACGTACAGGAGGAAATATGCATAGGAGAAACCATATGATACCGTGGTGACTGTAGTTAGAGAAAATAATTCATCAGACCTGATTAAAAAAACCAGGACGGGCCGTGGACCGGACACACCGTTGGAGAAAGTAATTTATCAGGTAAGCATAAATTCTGTTTTCTCCAACATAGGTGTGTCCGGTCCACGGCGTCATCCTTACTTGTGGGAACCAATACCAAAGCTTTAGGACACGGATGAAGGGAGGGAGCAAATCAGGTCACCTAAATGGAAGGCACCACGGCTTGCAAAACCTTTCTCCCAAAAATAGCCTCCGAAGAAGCAAAAGTATCAAATTTGTAAAATTTGGCAAAAGTGTGCAGTGAAGACCAAGTCGCTGCCTTACATATCTGGTCAACAGAAGCCTCGTTCTTGAAGGCCCATGTGGAAGCCACAGCCCTAGTGGAGTGAGCTGTGATTCTTTCAGGAGGCTGCCGTCCGGCAGTCTCATAAGCCAATCGGATAATGCTTTTAAGCCAAAAAGAAAGAGAGGTAGAAGTTGCTTTTTGACCTCTCCTTTTACCAGAATAAACAACAAACAAAGAAGATGTTTGTCTGAAATCTTTAGTAGCCTCTAAATAGAATTTTAGAGCACGGACTACGTCCAAATTGTGTAACAAACGTTCCTTCTTTGAAACTGGATTCGGACACAAAGAAGGTACAACTATCTCCTGGTTAATATTTTTGTTGGAAACAACTTTCGGAAGAAAACCAGGCTTAGTACGCAAAACCACCTTATCTGCATGGAACACCAGATAGGGCGGAGAACACTGCAGAGCAGATAACTCTGAAACTCTTCTAGCAGAAGAAATTGCAACCAAAAACAAAACTTTCCAAGATAATAACTTAATATCTATGGAATGTAAGGGTTCAAACGGAACCCCTTGAAGAACTGAAAGAACTAGATTTAGACTCCAGGGAGGAGTCAAAGGTCTGTAAACAGGCTTGATTCTAACCAGAGCCTGAACAAATGCTTGAACATCTGGCACAGCTGCCAGCCGTTTGTGAAGTAAAACAGATAAAGCAGAGATCTGTCCCTTCAGGGAACTTGCAGATAATCCTTTCTCCAAACCTTCTTGTAGAAAGGATAGAATCTTAGGAATTTTTATCCTGTTCCATGGGAATCCTTTAGATTCACACCAACAGATATATTTTTTTCCATATTTTATGGTAAATTTTTCTAGTTACAGGCTTTCTAGCCTGAATCATAGTATCTATTACAGAATCTGAAAACCCACGCTTTGATAAAATCAAGCGTTCAATCTCCAAGCCGTCAGTTGGAGGGAGACCAGATTCGGATGTTCGAATGGACCTTGAACAAGAAGGTCCTGTCTCAAAGGTAGCTTCCATGGTGGAGCCGATGACATATTCACCAGGTCTGCATACCAAGTCCTGCGTGGCCACGCAGGAGCTATCAAGATCACCGAAGCCCTCTCCTGATTGATCCTGGCTACTAGCCTGGGAATGAGAGGAAACGGTGGGAATACATAAGCTAGGTTGAAGGTCCAAGGTGCTACTAGTGCATCTACTAGAGTCGCCTTGGGATCCCTGGATCTGGACCCGTAGCAAGGAACCTTGAAGTTCTGACGAGACGCCATCAGATCCATGTCTGGAATGCCCCATAATTGAGTTATTTGGGCAAAGATTTCCGGATGGAGTTCCCACTCCCCCGGATGGAATGTCTGACGACTCAGAAAATCCGCTTCCCAATTTTCCACTCCTGGGATGTGGATTGCAGACAAGTGGCAGGAGTGATTCTCCGCCCATTGAATTATCTTGGTCACTTCCTCCATCGCCAGGGAACTCCTTGTTCCCCCCTGATGGTTGATATATGCAACAGTCGTCATGTTGTCTGATTGAAACCTTATGAATTTGGCCTTTGCTAGTTGAGGCCAAGCTTTGAGAGCATTGAATATTGCTCTCAGTTCCAGAATGTTTATCGGGAGAAGAGATTCTTCCCGAGACCATAGACCCTGAGCTTTCAGGGGTTCCCAGACCGCGCCCCAGCCCACCAGACTGGCGTCGGTCGTGACAATGACCCACTCTGGTCTGCGGAAGCTCATTCCCTGTGACAGGTTGTCCAGGATCAGCCACCAACGGAGTGAATCTCTGGTCTTTTGATCTACTTGAATCGTCGGAGACAAGTCTGTATAATCCCCATTCCACTGTCTGAGCATGCACAGTTGTAATGGTCTTAGATGAATTCGTGCAAAAGGAACTATGTCCATTGCTGCAACCATCAATCCTATTACTTACATGCACTGCGCTATGGAAGGACGAAGAACAGAATGAAGTACTTGACAAGAGCTTAGAATTTTTGATTTTCTGACCTCTGTCAGAAAAATCCTCATTTCTAAGGAATCTATTATTGTTCCCAAGAAGGGAACTCTTGTTGACGGGGACAGAGAACTTTTTTCTTTGTTCACTTTCCATCCGTGAGATCTGAGAAAGGCTAGGACGATGTCCGTATGAGCCTTTGCTTTTGACAGAGACGATGCTTGAATCAGGATGTCGTCCAAGTAAGGTACTACTGCAATGCCCCTTGGTCTTAGAACCGCTAGAAGGGACCCTAGTACCTTTGTGAAAATTCTCGGAGCAGTGGCTAATCCGAATGGAAGAGCCACAAACTGGTAATGCTTGTCCAGAAAAGCGAACCTTAGGAACTGATGATGTTCCTTGTGGATAGGAATATGTAGGTACGCATCCTTTAAATCCACCGTGGTCATAAATTGACCTTCCTGGATGGTGGGAAGGATCGTTCGAATGGTTTCCATTTTGAACGATGGAACCCTGAGAAATTTGTTTAGGATCTTGAGATCTAAAATTGGTCTGAATGTTCCCTCTTTTTTGGGAACTATGAACAGGTTGGAGTAAAATCCCATCCCTTGTTCTCTTATTGGAACTGGATGAATTACTCCCATCTTTAACAGGTCTTCTACACAATGTAAGAATGCCTGTCTTTTTATTTGGTTTGCAGATAATTGAGACCTGTGGAACCTTCCCCTTGGGGGTAGTTCCTTGAATTCCAGGAGATAACCTTGAGAAACTATTTCTAGTGCCCAAGGATCCTGAACATCTCTTGCCCAAGCCTGAGCAAAGAGAGAAAGTCTGCCCCCCACCAGATCCGGTCCCGGATCGGGGGCCATCCCTTCATGCTGTTTTGGTAGCAGTGGCAGGCTTCTTGGCCTGCTTACCCTTGTTCCAGCCTTGCATCGGTCTCCAGGCTGGTTTGGGTTGTGAAGTATTACCCTCTTGCTTAGAGGATGTAGAATTAGAGGCTGGTCCGTTTCTGCGAAAGGGACGAAAAACAGAATTTATACTTACCTGATAAATTACTTTATCCAACGGTGTGTCCGGTCCACGGCGTCATCCTTACTTGTGGGATATTCTCTTCCCCAACAGGAAATGGCAAAGAGCCCAGCAAAGCTGGTCACATGATCCCTCCTAGGCTCCGCCTTCCCCAGTCATTCGACCGACGTAAAGGAGGAATATGCATAGGAGAAATCATATGATACCGTGGTGACTGTAGTTAGAGAAAATAATTCATCAGACCTGATTAAAAAACCAGGGCGGGCCGTGGACCGGACACACCGTTGGAGAAAGTAATTTATCAGGTAAGTATAAATTCTGTTTTCTCCAACATAGGTGTGTCCGGTCCACGGCGTCATCCTTACTTGTGGGAACCAATACCAAAGCTTTAGGACACGGATGATGGGAGGGAGCAAATCAGGTCACCTAGATGGAAGGCACCACGGCTTGCAAAACCTTTCTCCCAAAAATAGCCTCCGAAGAAGCAAAAGTATCAAATTTGTAAAATTTGGTAAAAGTGTGCAGTGAAGACCAAGTCGCTGCCTTACATATCTGATCAACAGAAGCCTCGTTCTTGAAGGCCCATGTGGAAGCCACAGCCCTAGTGGAGTGAGCTGTGATTCTTTCAGGAGGCTGCCGTCCGGCAGTCTCATAAGCCAATCGGATGATGCTTTTAAGCCAAAAAGAGAGAGAGGTAGAAGTTGCTTTTTGACCTCTCCGTTTACCAGAATAAACAACAAACAAGGAAGATGTTTGTCTGAAATCCTTTGTAGCCTCTAAATAGAATTTTAGAGCACGAACTACATCCAAATTGTGCAACAAACGTTCCTTCTTTGAAACTGGATTCGGACACAAAGAAGGCACAACTATCTCCTGGTTAATATTTTTGTTAGAAACAACTTTCGGAAGAAAACCAGGTTTAGTACGCAAAACCACCTTATCTGCATGGAACACCAGATAAGGAGGAGAACACTGCAGAGCAGATAACTCTGAAACTCTTCTAGCAGAAGAAATTGCAACCAAAAACAAAACTTTCCAAGATAATAACTTAATATCTACGGAATGTAAGGGTTCAAACGGAACCCCTTGAAGAACTGAAAGAACTAAATTGAGACTCCAAGGAGGAGTCAAAGGTTTGTAAACAGGCTTGATTCTAACCAGAGCCTGAACAAAAGCTTGAACATCTGGCACAGCCGCCAGCTTTTTGTGAAGTAAAACAGATAAAGCAGAAATCTGTCCCTTCAAAGAACTTGCAGATAATCCTTTCTCCAAACCCTCTTGTAGAAAGGATAGAATCTTAGGAATTTTTATCTTGTTCCATGGGAATCCTTTAGATTCGCACCAACAGATATATTTTTTCCATATTTTATGGTAAATTTTTCTAGTTACAGGCTTTCTAGCCTGAATAAGAGTATCAATGACAGAATCTGAGAACCCACGCTTTGATAAAATCAAGCGTTCAATCTCCAAGCAGTCAGTTGGAGTGAGGCCAGATTCGGATGTTCGAACGGACCTTGAACAAGAAGGTCCCGTCTCAAAGGTAGCTTCCATGGTAGAGCCGATGACATATTCACCAGGTCTGCATACCAAGTTCTGCGTGGCCACGCAGGAGCTATCAAGATCACCGAAGCCCTCTCCTGATTGATCCTGGCTACCAGCCTGGGAATGAGAGGAAACGGTGGGAATACATAAGCTAGGTTGAAGGTCCAGGGCGCTACTAGTGCATCTACTAGAGTCGCCTTGGGATCCCTGGATCTGGACCCGTAGCAAGGAACCTTGAAGTTCTGACGAGACGCCATCAGATCCATGTCTGGAATGCCCCATAATTGAGTTATTTGGGCAAAGATTTCCGGATGGAGTTCCCACTCCCCCGGATGAAATGTCTGACGACTCAGAAAATCCGCTTCCCAATTTTCCACTCCTGGGATGTGGATTGCAGACAAGTGGCAGGAGTGAATCTCCGCCCATTGAATTATTTTGGTCACTTCTTCCATCGCCAGGAAACTCCTTGTTCCCCCCTGATGGTTGATATATGCAACAGTCGTCATGTTGTCTGATTGAAACCTTATGAATTTGGCCTTTGCTAGTTGAGGCCAAGCCTTGAGAGCATTGAATATCGCTCTCAGTTCCAGAATGTTTATCGGGAGAAGAGATTCTTCCCGAGACCATAGACCCTGAGCTTTCAGGGGTTCCCAGACCGCGCCCCAGCCCACCAGACTGGCGTCGGTCGTGACAATGACCCACTCTGGTCTGCAGAAGCTCATCCCTTGTGACAGGTTGTTCAGGGTCAGCCACCAACGGAGTGAATCTCTGGTCCTCTGATCTACTTGGATCGTCGGAGACAAGTCTGTATAATCCCCATTCCACTGTCTGAGCATGCACAGTTGTAATGGTCTTAGATGAATTCGCGCAAAAGGAACTATGTCCATTGCCGCAACCATCAAACCTATTACTTCCATGCACTGCGCTATGGAAGGAAGAAGAACAGAATGAAGTACTTGACAAGAGCTTAGAAGTTTTGATTTTCTGGCCTCTGTCAGAAAAATCTTAATTTCTAAGGAGTCTATTATTGTTCCCAAGAAGGGAACTCTTGTTGACGGGAATAGAGAACTTTTTTCTACGTTCACTTTCCACCCGTGAGATCTGAGAAAGGCTAGGACAATGTCCGTATGAGCCTTTGCTTGTGGCAGAGACGACGCTTGAATCAGTATGTCGTCCAAGTAAGGTACTACTGCAATGCCCCTTGGCCTTAGCACCGCTAGAAGGGACCCTAGTACCTTTGTGAAAATTCTTGGAGCAGTGGCTAATCCGAATGGAAGTGCCACAAACTGGTAATGCTTGTCCAGAAAGGCGAACCTTAGGAACCGATGATGTTCCTTGTGGATAGGAATATGTAGATACGCATCCTTTAAATCCACCGTGGTCATGAATTGACCTTCCTGGATGGTAGGAAGAATTGTCCGAATGGTTTCCATTTTGAACGATGGAACCCTGAGAAATTTGTTTAGGATCTTGAGATCCAAAATTGGCCTGAATGTTCCCTCTTTTTTGGGAACTATGAACAGATTGGAGTAAAACCCCATCCCTTGTTCTCCTAATGGAACAGGATGAATCACTCCCATTTTTAACAGGTCTTCTACACAAAGTAAGAATGCCTGTCTTTTTATTTGGTCTGAAGACAATTGAGACCTGTGGAACCTTCCCCTTGGGGGTAGTTCGTTGAATTCCAGGAGATAACCTTGAGAAACTATTTCTAGCGCCCAAGGATCCTGAACATCTCTTGCCCAAGCCTGAGCGAAGAGAGAGAGTCTGCCCCCCACCAGATCCGGTCCCGGATCAGGGGCCAACATCTTATGCTGTCTTAGTAGCGGTAGCAGGCTTCTTGGCCTGCTTACCTTTGTTCCAGCCTTGCATCGGTCTCCAGGCTGGCTTGGTTTGAGAAGAATTACCCTCTTGCTTAGAGGATGTAGAATTTGAGGCTGGTCCGTTTCTGCGAAAGGGACGAAAATTTGGTTTATTTTTAGCCTTAAAAGACCTATCCTGAGGAAGGGCGTGGCCCTTTCCCCCAGTGATGTCTGAAATAATCTCTTTCAAGTCAGGGCCAAACAGCGTTTTCCCCTTGAAAGGGATGTTAAGCAATTTGTTCTTGGAGGACACATCCGCTGACCAAGACTTTAGCCAAAGCGCTCTGCGCGCCACAATAGCAAAACCTGAATTTTTCGCCGCTAATCTAGCTAATTGCAAAGTGGTGTCTAAGGTAAAAGAGTTAGCCAATTTAAGTGCTTGAACTCTGTCCATAACCTCCTCATAAGAAGATTCTTTATTGAGCGACTTTTCTAGTTCTTCGAACCAGAAACACGCTGCTGTTTAACAGGTCTTCTACACAATGTAAGAATGCCTGTCTTTTTATTTGGTTTGCAGATAATTGAGACCTGTGGAACCTTCCCCTTGGGGGTAGTTCCTTGAATTCCAGGAGATAACCTTGAGAAACTATTTCTAGTGCCCAAGGATCCTGAACATCTCTTGCCCAAGCCTGAGCAAAGAGAGAAAGTCTGCCCCCCACCAGATCCGGTCCCGGATCGGGGGCCATCCCTTCATGCTGTTTTGGTAGCAGTGGCAGGCTTCTTGGCCTGCTTACCCTTGTTCCAGCCTTGCATCGGTCTCCAGGCTGGTTTGGGTTGTGAAGTATTACCCTCTTGCTTAGAGGATGTAGAATTAGAGGCTGGTCCGTTTCTGCGAAAGGGACGAAAAACAGAATTTATACTTACCTGATAAATTACTTTATCCAACGGTGTGTCCGGTCCACGGCGTCATCCTTACTTGTGGGATATTCTCTTCCCCAACAGGAAATGGCAAAGAGCCCAGCAAAGCTGGTCACATGATCCCTCCTAGGCTCCGCCTTCCCCAGTCATTCGACCGACGTAAAGGAGGAATATGCATAGGAGAAATCATATGATACCGTGGTGACTGTAGTTAGAGAAAATAATTCATCAGACCTGATTAAAAAACCAGGGCGGGCCGTGGACCGGACACACCGTTGGAGAAAGTAATTTATCAGGTAAGTATAAATTCTGTTTTCTCCAACATAGGTGTGTCCGGTCCACGGCGTCATCCTTACTTGTGGGAACCAATACCAAAGCTTTAGGACACGGATGATGGGAGGGAGCAAATCAGGTCACCTAGATGGAAGGCACCACGGCTTGCAAAACCTTTCTCCCAAAAATAGCCTCCGAAGAAGCAAAAGTATCAAATTTGTAAAATTTGGTAAAAGTGTGCAGTGAAGACCAAGTCGCTGCCTTACATATCTGATCAACAGAAGCCTCGTTCTTGAAGGCCCATGTGGAAGCCACAGCCCTAGTGGAGTGAGCTGTGATTCTTTCAGGAGGCTGCCGTCCGGCAGTCTCATAAGCCAATCGGATGATGCTTTTAAGCCAAAAAGAGAGAGAGGTAGAAGTTGCTTTTTGACCTCTCTGTTTACCAGAATAAACAACAAACAAGGAAGATGTTTGTCTGAAATCCTTTGTAGCCTCTAAATAGAATTTTAGAGCACGAACTACATCCAAATTGTGCAACAAACGTTCCTTCTTTGAAACTGGATTCGGACACAAAGAAGGCACAACTATCTCCTGGTTAATATTTTTGTTAGAAACAACTTTCGGAAGAAAACCAGGTTTAGTACGCAAAACCACCTTATCTGCATGGAACACCAGATAAGGAGGAGAACACTGCAGAGCAGATAACTCTGAAACTCTTCTAGCAGAAGAAATTGCAACCAAAAACAAAACTTTCCAAGATAATAACTTAATATCTACGGAATGTAAGGGTTCAAACGGAACCCCTTGAAGAACTGAAAGAACTAAATTGAGACTCCAAGGAGGAGTCAAAGGTTTGTAAACAGGCTTGATTCTAACCAGAGCCTGAACAAAAGCTTGAACATCTGGCACAGCCGCCAGCTTTTTGTGAAGTAAAACAGATAAAGCAGAAATCTGTCCCTTCAAAGAACTTGCAGATAATCCTTTCTCCAAACCCTCTTGTAGAAAGGATAGAATCTTAGGAATTTTTATCTTGTTCCATGGGAATCCTTTAGATTCGCACCAACAGATATATTTTTTCCATATTTTATGGTAAATTTTTCTAGTTACAGGCTTTCTAGCCTGAATAAGAGTATCAATGACAGAATCTGAGAACCCACGCTTTGATAAAATCAAGCGTTCAATCTCCAAGCAGTCAGTTGGAGTGAGGCCAGATTCGGATGTTCGAACGGACCTTGAACAAGAAGGTCCCGTCTCAAAGGTAGCTTCCATGGTAGAGCCGATGACATAGTCACCAGGTCTGCATACCAAGTTCTGCGTGGCCACGCAGGAGCTATCAAGATCACCGAAGCCCTCTCCTGATTGATCCTGGCTACCAGCCTGGGAATGAGAGGAAACGGTGGGAATACATAAGCTAGGTTGAAGGTCCAGGGCGCTACTAGTGCATCTACTAGAGTCGCCTTGGGATCCCTGGATCTGGACCCGTAGCAAGGAACCTTGAAGTTCTGACGAGACGCCATCAGATCCATGTCTGGAATGCCCCATAATTGAGTTATTTGGGCAAAGATTTCCGGATGGAGTTCCCACTCCCCCGGATGAAATGTCTGACGACTCAGAAAATCCGCTTCCCAATTTTCCACTCCTGGGATGTGGATTGCAGACAAGTGGCAGGAGTGAATCTCCGCCCATTGAATTATTTTGGTCACTTCTTCCATCGCCAGGAAACTCCTTGTTCCCCCCTGATGGTTGATATATGCAACAGTCGTCATGTTGTCTGATTGAAACCTTATGAATTTGGCCTTTGCTAGTTGAGGCCAAGCCTTGAGAGCATTGAATATCGCTCTCAGTTCCAGAATGTTTATCGGGAGAAGAGATTCTTCCCGAGACCATAGACCCTGAGCTTTCAGGGGTTCCCAGACCGCGCCCCAGCCCACCAGACTGGCGTCGGTCGTGACAATGACCCACTCTGGTCTGCAGAAGCTCATCCCTTGTGACAGGTTGTTCAGGGTCAGCCACCAACGGAGTGAATCTCTGGTCCTCTGATCTACTTGGATCGTCGGAGACAAGTCTGTATAATCCCCATTCCACTGTCTGAGCATGCACAGTTGTAATGGTCTTAGATGAATTCGCGCAAAAGGAACTATGTCCATTGCCGCAACCATCAAACCTATTACTTCCATGCACTGCGCTATGGAAGGAAGAAGAACAGAATGAAGTACTTGACAAGAGCTTAGAAGTTTTGATTTTCTGGCCTCTGTCAGAAAAATCTTCATTTCTAAGGAGTCTATTATTGTTCCCAAGAAGGGAACTCTTGTTGACGGGAATAGAGAACTTTTTTCTACGTTCACTTTCCACCCGTGAGATCTGAGAAAGGCTAGGACAATGTCCGTATGAGCCTTTGCTTGTGGCAGAGACGACGCTTGAATCAGTATGTCGTCCAAGTAAGGTACTACTGCAATGCCCCTTGGCCTTAGCACCGCTAGAAGGGACCCTAGTACCTTTGTGAAAATTCTTGGAGCAGTGGCTAATCCGAATGGAAGTGCCACAAACTGGTAATGCTTGTCCAGAAAGGCGAACCTTAGGAACCGATGATGTTCCTTGTGGATAGGAATATGTAGATACGCATCCTTTAAATCCACCGTGGTCATGAATTGACCTTCCTGGATGGTAGGAAGAATTGTCCGAATGGTTTCCATTTTGAACGATGGAACCCTGAGAAATTTGTTTAGGATCTTGAGATCCAAAATTGGCCTGAATGTTCCCTCTTTTTTGGGAACTATGAACAGATTGGAGTAAAACCCCATCCCTTGTTCTCCTAATGGAACAGGATGAATCACTCCCATTTTTAACAGGTCTTCTACACAAAGTAAGAATGCCTGTCTTTTTATTTGGTCTGAAGACAATTGAGACCTGTGGAACCTTCCCCTTGGGGGTAGTTCCTTGAATTCCAGGAGATAACCTTGAGAAACTATTTCTAGCGCCCAAGGATCCTGAACATCTCTTGCCCAAGCCTGAGCGAAGAGAGAGAGTCTGCCCCCCACCAGATCCGGTCCCGGATCAGGGGCCAACATCTTATGCTGTCTTAGTAGCGGTAGCAGGCTTCTTGGCCTGCTTACTTTTGTTCCAGCCTTGCATCGGTCTCCAGGCTGGCTTGGTTTGAGAAGAATTACCCTCTTGCTTAGAGGATGTAGAATTTGAGGCTGGTCCGTTTCTGCGAAAGGGACGAAAATTTGGTTTATTTTTAGCCTTAAAAGACCTATCCTGAGGAAGGGCGTGGCCCTTTCCCCCAGTGATGTCTGAAATAATCTCTTTCAAGTCAGGGCCAAACAGCGTTTTCCCCTTGAAAGGGATGTTAAGCAATTTGTTCTTGGAGGACACATCCGCTGACCAAGACTTTAGCCAAAGCGCTCTGCGCGCCACAATAGCAAAACCTGAATTTTTCGCCGCTAATCTAGCTAATTGCAAAGTGGTGTCTAAGGTAAAAGAGTTAGCCAATTTAAGTGCTTGAACTCTGTCCATAACCTCCTCATAAGAAGATTCTTTATTGAGCGACTTTTCTAGTTCTTCGAACCAGAAACACGCTGCTGTAGTGACAGGAACAATGCATGAAATTGGTTGTAGAAGGTAACCTTGCTGAACAAACATCTTTTTAAGCAAACCCTCTAATTTTTTATCCATAGGATCTTTGAAAGCACAACTATCTTCTATAGGGATAGTAGTGCGTTTGTTTAGAGTAGAAACCGCCCCCTCGACCTTGGGGACTGTCTGCCATAAGTCCTTCCTGGGGTCGACCATAGGAAATAATTTCTTAAATATAGGGGGAGGGACAAAAGGTATGCCGGGCCTTTCCCATTCTTTATTTACAATGTCCGCCACCCGCTTGGGTATAGGAAAAGCTTCGGGGGGCACCGGGACCTCTAGGAACTTGTCCATCTTACATAATTTCTCTGGAATGACCAAATTGTCACAATCATCCAGAGTAGATAACACCTCCTTAAGCAGAGCGCGGAGATGTTCCAATTTAAATTTGAATGTAATAACGTCAGGTTCAGCTTGTTGAGAAATTTTTCCTGAATCTGAAATTTCTCCCTCAGACAAAACCTCCCTCCTGGCCCCTTCAGATTGGTGTGAGGGTATGGCAGAACAGTTATCATCAGCATCCTCTTGCTCTTCAGTGTTTAAAACAGAGCAATCGCGCTTTCTCTGATAAGTAGGCATTTTGGATAAAATGTTTGCAATAGAATTATCCATTACAGCCGTTAATTGTTGCATGGTAATAAGTATCGGCGCACTAGATGTACTAGGGGCCTCTTGTGTGGGCAAAACTGGTGTAGACACAGAAGGGGATGATGCAGTATCATGCTTACTCCCCTCATTTGAGGAATCATCTTGGGCAATATCATTATCTGTGGCATCATTGTCCCTACTTTGTTTGGACACTATGGCACAATTATCACATAAATTTAAATGGGGAGAAACCTTGGTTTTCATACACATAGAACATAGCTTATCTGATGGTACAGACATGTTAAACAGGCTTAAACTTGTCAACAAAGCACAAAAAACGTTTTAAAATAAAACCGTTACTGTCACTTTAAATTTTAAACTGAACACACTTTATTACTGAATATGTGAAAAAGTATGAAGGAATTGTTCAAAATTCACCAAAATTTCACCACAGTGTCTTAAAGCCTTAAAAGTATTGCACACCAAATTTGAAAGCTTTAACCCTTAAAATAACGGAACCGGAGCCGTTTTTACATTTAACCCCTATACAGTCCCAACTATCTGCTTTGCTGAGACCCAACCAAGCCCAGAGGGGAATACGATACCAAATGACGCCTTCTATAAGCTTTTTCAGTGGTTCTTAGCTCCTCACACATGCATCTGCATGCCTTGCTCTCCAAAAACAACTGCGCATTAGTGGCGCGAAAATGAGGCTCTGCCTATGACTAGAAAAGGCCCCCATCTGAAAAAGGTGTCCAATACAGTGCCTGCCGTTTTTTTAAAACAATCCCCAAGATTATGATAACTATTAAGAGTTATAATCTGCAAAATATGCTTAGCAAAGTAATCGTTTTAGCCCAGAAAAATGTCTACCAGTTTTTTAAGCCCTTATGAAGCCCTTTATTCTTTTACTTAATCTAAGAAAATGGCTTACCGGTCCCCATAGGGGAAATGACAGCCTTCCAGCATTACAAAGTCTTGTTAGAAATGTGGCCAGTCATACCTCAAGCAGAAAAGTCTGCCAACTGTTTCCCCCAACTGAAGTTACTTCATCTCAACAGTCCTGTGTGGAAACAGCAATCGATTTTAGTAACGTTTGCTAAAATCATCTTCCTCTTACAAACAGAAATCTTCATCTCTTTTCTGTTTCAGAGTAAATAGTACATACCAGCACTATTTTAAAATAACAAACACTTGATTGAAGGATAAAAACTACATTTAAACACCAAAAAACTCTTAACCATCTCCGTGGAGATGTTGCCTGTGCAACGGCAAAGAGAATGACTGGGGTAGGCGGAGCCTAGGAGGGATCATGTGACCAGCTTTGCTGGGCTCTTTGCCATTTCCTGTTGGGGAAGAGAATATCCCACAAGTAAGGATGACGCCGTGGACCGGACACACCTATGTTGGAGAAAAGGTTAAGGTTACCACACTACGTCATCCCGGCCACAGGCAACGCAGTGAGACCTAGGAGGTCCCAATATGTACATATAGTTAAGACACCATTATAAGAACAGAAATAACACAAATCTACTTAACACTAAATACATGTAAAGAAGGGTGTTCAGAACAATAATGGAAGATATATAAACATAAAAACAAACAAGAAGGAACAATACCCTCATATGTTCTCTTAATATTAGCCTGTGAGGTATCAACTGTTATATGCTGACCTAATTCCTATTGTGATAATGTATAATATGGGTTAGCAGAAAACATTAAATGGATGACAGCCCAGTCTATATAATATCCAATGTTCAATAGCCCAATGTCTAAGGGTCTCTTGTGAAGGGTTATCCAGAAAACATTAAAGGAGTATAACTGAAAATAAAGAGCGAAAGTAGCTAAGTGCAGCTAGTAAACAATATATCTAGAAAAATAAATCCAAAACAGACATTTATCATGACTTCAATATACTTCTGTCTTGTAGTTATATGTCCTGTTGCCAACATGCAAGATCTGGGCATGGGAGATGGCGGAGCAGTTAATATAAATTCACCCAACACCAGATCTAAGTTTCAAAGATACAGGAGCTGCTAAGTAGCTCTGCCCAAAAGCCAAACTGTCACTTCGAAAGTTGACCCTCCAATTCTGCAGGATAGGTCCGGCTGCAATCAATGATCCGTATGCGTGTAGTTTCCCCTCCAGATTCTATAACACAAACAGGTGTCCAGACACATACTTGGGGTGCCAGGGAGGACTAGCGCTAAAGCTAAAATTGTGGAGGTTCAGGGAGTGATCAGAGTCCGGTTCAGGTCCCATTAAGTGGAAGGCGGCTGTGTGAAAATTGCTATCGGAGTATGGTGCTCTCACATCAAGCAACCAATATCCTGATCTCTCCCATGAATGGACTGTATCCTCCAGTGTATGAGAAGCCACAAGAGAAGAGGTTACAGGCATCTGGCATTACAGTGCTGTTGCAGCACCTCGTTGTGTAGCGATAGGAGCTGGAGGTATTTGTGTGTGAGCCTGGAGTTCCTCCCGCTCCGCCATCGGCGCTGCAGATGCCTCTGTGCACTCAGAGCTATAACGTATAAGGCTGTTAAATTGGCTTGTCATGAGATGTTCCATTTTCGTTAGAAGGTCTCTTATTTCGTTGCAATAATCCTCCATGGTGAGTGATCAGAACTAATGATCCTAGGATGATTAAAGCGGTTTGTAGTTGTAAAAGGGATAAGGCCTGCAAAATGGTGGTTGTTACCGCATGGCTTCATTCAGGAGCATATGTTGTTCACAAATCTCTAGAAATTGTGCGTTTCCAGTTCTTGCGGAGCTTGAGGCATGTATCTGGTGCCATTTTCATGAGAAAAAAAGAATTTCAGGATTTATATTTATAAGTTAAAGTCTTGTCCAAAAGCCAGGAGCTGCATTAAAAAATGTCTGGACCCCTCAGTAGTTGGCTCCGCCCCCATATTATTACTTTTTAAGTTATTCTTTCTAATGCATAAACACTTACCTCATGGTGAGGTTAACTGACACTGACAGCCTGCAAGCAGCAACAGCAGCTTTCTTAATTGGCAGTCACTCAGCTTAGCTGTCTGACACGGTGACAGACAGTTTTGCTTGGTGAATATCCACAGCATGTGCGAAGTGTGTCAGAGACTGAGGGTTTGTTCAGAGTCCATATGCAATCTTCTGAAGTATTCCATTTACTGGTCAGTTTTTTAAAAACACAAAGAGAATGCTGGAATCCAGAATTCTCTAGAAGATGTAACTGATTATATTGTTTGTTTGTTTTTTGCTACAGTACCAGCTAATATAATGGGCGCATTGCATCTTACAAAATAAAAATGTTATATTTCTCTAAAAGTTTTATAAAAGTAGTTGAAGATTATACAATTTACAAGTTTTCTAGTACCTACTGCTTCGCGTCCTGTCACCAAGGCAACCAACCAGTCGGCAGGAAACAGGAAGATGATTTGCAATGAATTATCAAACATGCTGGGAATTGTAGTCTTGCTGCATCTGTGCTCAGCATTTAAAGATGCACTGTATATCTCCTATTTACAATGTAAAATGTACTCGTTATATTAAATCATTTTGGTTTTTGTCCCGAACATGCAGATTTGTATGTGACATTTATGTTAGCATAACAAAAGTTCAACTTTTGCACATGGTCTATTGATTTACACACTTCATGTAAAATCTCCCATTAAGCTGATTTGTGTTTTATGCATTCCGGTTTATCCTCTTTAAACATCATCTCACAATATTTTTGTACCAATCTGCTGCCATAGCTCTTGGAACATTGTGAAACTGAGATTCGCCACGTGTGCGCTCAGGAATGCACATTCCGATGTATCGCAAATTTCGGTGGGGCTCAGCTAAAGGGAAAGGCACTGTCAGTCAGTGTGAGCCACACACGTGGCTACGCCACTGCAGCTACTAGCCAGAATGGGTGGGTGGGACACACAGGGAGCTAAAAGTTAAGAGCTCTGTTTAAAAAAAACTGACATTTACATGTCTGTTTTTTTTAAACAGCTATTACTGGACAGCACAGGAAATGGAAATACCGGACACCTGGCAACCCTACCAGAGAGACAGGACTGAGAGAATGCTGCAGTTTTCAAAGTCACAGTAACATGGTAAGAAGAGAGAGCTATTCAAGGTTTTGGATTTGAAATCTTTATTTAAACTCTGATGCCGGGTAGCTGGCCAGGAAACTTGTAGTTAATTAACTGTCGGGTAGATTACGAGTCTTGCGTTATGAGGGGTGCGGTGCTAACGTGCAGTTTATTCTCACCGCTCACTTACCTGCAGCGCTGGTATTACGGGTTTTTACAAACCCGGCGTTAACAGGCAAGAAGTGAGCGTAGAGAAAAATTGTGCTCCATACGGAACTCCAATACCAGCGCTGCTTAAGTGAGCGGTGAGCTGGTTATACGTGCTCGTACACAATTTCCCCATAGACATCAATGGGGAGAGCCGGCAGAGAAAAAGTCTAACACCTGCCAAAAAGCAGCGTAAATCTGAGTAATGCAGCCCCATTGATTCCTATGGGGAAACACATTTAGTCTAAACACCCCTAATCTTACACTTATTAACCCCTAATCTGCCGCCCCTGACATCACCGACACCTACATTATACTTATTAACCCCTAATCTGCTGCTCCGGACATCGCCGCCACCTACATTATACTTATTAACCCCTAATCTGCTGCCCCCAACATCGCTAACACCTACATTATATTTATTAACCCCTAATCTCCCTCCCCCAATGTCGCCGCAATATCAGCCAATAGAATGCAAGCTCAATCCTATTGGCTGATTGGATCAGCCAATAGGATTGAAGTTCAATCCTATTGGCTGATAGCATCAGCCAATAGGATTTTTTCTACCTTAATTCCGATTGGTTGATGGAATTCTATCAGTCAATCGGAATCTAAGGGACGCCATCTTGGATGACGTCACTTAAAGGTACATTCATTCTGAAGAAGCCGCCGATTGAAGAGGATGCTCCACGCCGGATGTCTTGAAGATGGAGCCGCTCCGCGTCGGAAGCATGAAGATAGAAGATGCCGTCTGGATAAAGACTTCTGCCCATCTGGAGGACCACTTCTGCTCGTCTGGAGGACCACTTCTGCCGGCTTCGTTGAGGACATCTTGCCGCTTGGATGAAGACTTCTCCCAGTAAGTGAATCTTCGGGGGTTAGTGTTAGGATTTTTTAAGGGTGTATTGGGTGGGTTTATTTTTTAGGTTAGGGCTTTGGGCCTGCAATAGAGCTAAATGCGCTTTTAAGGGCAATGCCCATCCAAATGCCCTTTTCAGGGCAATGGGGAGCTTAGTTTTTTTTAGTTAGGCTTTTATTTGGGGGGCTGATTGTGTGGGTGGGGGGTTTTACTGTTGGGGGAGTGTTTTTATATATTTTTTTTTTTTTTTTTTTTAAATAAGATTTTTATTGAGGTTTTTTTTGTACATTACAAGATATAAGACCATTCTCTATAGAAATAAGCGTACAGGTTGTTTTCAGGCTAAAAAACAAACAAAATAAAAACAAAGTCATCAAAACAAAGCCTTGCTTCAAGGTTAACCATATGTGAATATTAACTAGTACACTAATTGCATACTTTAGAACACATTCGGCAACAACAATAATCAAAAGTTAACAATAGGGTCTAACAAACATGAATGAAACCTCATTTTTCTGGAGAATAATAATATTGGGTAACTACTACTCTGGTCTCTCTTGGACCAGCTGACTCAATAAGATGAGGGGATTTGGTAGTTACATGAAGGCCACTCTTGGGCCATTTGATTAACATTATACATTGATACAAAAATACATCAATAATGAATATATGTGAAACATATGACTATCTAAATACTCTAGATTTAAAGTGAAATTTCAGAGCAATATGTCCACTTCCATAACCAGAGTGAAACAGGATGCCTCCAAAAATGTGTTGAGCCACTCTTGGTCCTAGGGGAAGATATTGAACTTGGGGGAGGGACCCAAGTGTTATAAACGATCACTTATGGACCTTTAATAAAGCAGTTAACTGGCATCAAATTCTCAATGAAAATAAAGGAAAAACAACCAAAGATTAGGAACAAAATTGAAAAATACATGCAGATAATAGACATATCATGACAGGGGATGTGCCTCACTTAAGATCTATGTAATGAAAATAATGGAACAGTCTATTGGACCTAGCCACTGCTTGGAAGCCCCACATCAAATGACATTGATATGTAAGATATGTGAAACCTAACTAGAAGAAACAATTTGAGTTTCTGCATGGTGACATGTCATCTGATGGGAGATAATGTTTTGTAAAGCAACCTTAACCAGACAATAACTTAGTAATATAATTTACAAGTTGGCATACTCTGCAGTTTGCTTACCAGCTTACTTGCCAGTATAGCTGAGTATCAAATAGGAGACACCTCTCTAGCTAGGTTATTCATAATCATTATTTGCTGGCATAGCAAATGCATTTTATCTTACATTACAATATTGATGAAACCTCTTCACCCGTCTCTGCAACAATAAAGATCAAATGAAGTATTTAAGTAGAACCCGAATATGTAAGCTGGCTGCAGTGTATAGCCGTAAAGCATAGCAGGCAACAATAGTCAAAAGAGAAAGTTCACAGACATACTTAGTCCCTAGTGTATTGTCCCAGTGGTATGAGAGATTGTATATAGGTATCAGCAGTGTTAACGTTAGTGACAAGCATGCAGGTATGTAGTATGTGGGGTCACAATGAGGGATATAAATGCATCTATATCTGAGCACTGTAACAACCTGTCAGACTAGAGGTCATCATCTATAATGTGTTAAACCAGTGTTGGTCGCTAAATGAGACCTCTTGACCCAGCTCAGACTTGATATCTCTATCCAATACCGGACTTGTTTTTGGATCTCCGGAATCCTTGATGCCTGCCATCATTCCCTGTTGGTGCCGCGACTTTCTCAAAGCCCATTCTCAGGTTTGCAGAGGTTCGTGAAGGAGAATAGTGCCCTTGACAGTCTGCAATTGGGCCATACCCTAGCGCCTTCCCGGGCAGGCATGTTTCCGGCTGTCTGTTTGCTCCGTCAGACTCCGTGCTTGAACGCTCCCCGAGATGGCTCTCCACAAGCACTCTGAGGACGCCCCCCTTAACATGTCCTGGTTCGATCAGTTGGGACCAGCTTTCCGGTCCTCTCCGTTGTCGGGAAGGGCGATTAGCCTCAAAAGCCTGCTTATGGGAGGGTTGCTGCAGCGGGGTCACCTCTTCAAGCGCACTATATGCAAGATTCATAGAAGCGACCTGAACATTGGGCTGCTTCGTCGTAGTATTAGGGTCAGAGGTAGGATTGCCACCATTAGGTAACACATTCTTCTTTGCTTCTGTAGCGGCCTCCTTAATTGGGTTAAGTAGGTTTGCTGCCTGCGGCTGCTCTGCAATTTTCTTACAGCTGCGGGACACAGAGAGAAAGGCCTGCTCTATGACATTACAGAGCTGAAGTCTATGTTCCTCCAATATTAAAGCCAGTTCAGCCAAGCATATCTGCATGTTCGCCATTGCTGGAAGTGTCGAATTAGTCAGTTTAGGTATATCTGCTTAGTTGAGCTATTAGATCCTTGGTGTGTATAACAGGTCGTGCAACCGTAGTGCACGATTTGTGGGGACAAATGAGGCTTCTGAAATAGGGGAAGGCCTCAAAAAGTAAAGTCCGGTACTGAGGGCTGGGGAGCCGCACTGTGATCCAAAACCCTATCCCATGGGTCAGAGCGCCTTCAGTTTAGCCTCTCCACCTTGCTAGATGCCTTAAAGTCAATTTTTCCGTCCAAATTGAAGAAAAGGTGGTGAAGGTCTCAGGAGCTGAAGCTCAGTGCGACCATTAAGATGGCCGCTGCCCGGAAGTCCCCCAGTGTTTTTATTTTATATTTACAGGTAAAAGAGCTGATTTCTTTGGGGCAATGCCCCGCAAAAGGCCCTTTTAAGGGCTATTGGTAGTTTAGTTTAGGCTAGGGTTTTTTTTTTATTTTAGGTGGGATTTTTTTATTTTGATAGGGCTATTAGATTAGGTGTAATTAGTTTAAAGATCTTGTCATTTGTTTTTTATTTTCTGTAATTTAGTGTTTGTTTTTTTTTTGGTAATTTAGCTAATTTAATTTATTTAATTGTATTTAATGTAGGGAATTTATTTAATTGTAGTGTAGTGTTAGGTGTTATTGTAACTTCGGTTAGGTTTTATTTTACAGGTCAATTTGTATTTATTTTAGCTAGGTAGTTATTAAATAGTTAATAACTATTTAGTAACTATTCTACCTAGTTAAAATAAATACAAACTTGCCTGTAAAATAAAAATAAACCCTAAACTAGATACAATGTAACTATTAGTTATATTGTAGCTAGCTTAGGGTTTATTTTACAGGTAAGTATTTAGTTTTAAATAGGAATAATTTAGGTAATGATAGTAATTTGTATTTAGATTTATTTAAATTATATTTAAGTTAGGGGGTGTTAGGGTTAGGGTTAGACGTAGGTTTAGGGGTTAATAAATTTAGAATAGTGGCGGCGACGTTGGGGACGGCAGATTAGGGGTTAATAAATGTAGGTAGGTGGCGGCAATGTTGGTGCAGCAGATTAGGGTTAATAAATATAATGTAGGTGGCGGCGATGTCCAGAGCGTGGGTGTTAGTGTACTTTTTAGCACTTTAGTTATGAGTTTTATGCTACAGCGTTGTAGTGTAAAACTCATAAGTACTGACTTTAAAATGTGTTAGGAATCTTGTTGGTAGAGGCTGTACCGCTCACTTTTTGGCCTCCCAGGACAAACTCGTAACAACCAGCGCTATAGAAGTCCCATAGAAAAAACATAATTTATGTAAGAACTTACCTGATAAATTAATTTCTTTCATATTAGCAAGACTCCATGAGCTAGTGAGTATGGGATATACATTCCTACCAGGAGGGGCAAAGTTTCCCAAACCTCAAAATGCCTATAAATACACCCCTCACCACACCCACAACTCAGTTTAACGAATAGCCAAGAAGTGGGGTGATAAGAAAGGAGCGAAAGCATCAAATAAGGATTTGGAATAATTGTGCTTTATACAAAAAAAATCATAACCACCACAAAAAGGGTGGGCCTCATGGACTCTTGCTAATATGAAAGAAATGAATTTATCAGGTAAGTTCGTACATAAATTATGTTTTCTTTCATGTAATTAGCAAGAGTCCATGAGCTAGTGACGTATGGGATAATAAATACCCAAGATGTGGAACTTCCACGCAAGAGTCACTAGAGAGGGAGGGATAAAATAAAGACAGCCAATTCCGCTGAAAAATTAATCCACTACCCAAATCAAAAAAGTTTCAATTGTTATAATGAAAAAAACTGAAATTATAAGCAGAAGAATCAAACTGAAACAGCTGCCTGAAGTACCATTCTACCAAAATTGCTTCTAAAGAAGAGAAAACATCAAAATGGTAGAACATAGTAAAAGTATGCAAAGAAGACCAAGTCATTGCTTTGCAAATCTGATGAACAGAAGCTTCATTCTTAAAAAGCCCAGGAAGTAGAAACTTACCTAGTAGAATGAGCCGTAATCCTCCGAGGCGGGAATCCACCCGACTCCAAATAAGTATTATGAATCAAAAATTTAAGGAAGATGCCAAATAAATGGCAGAAGCCTTTTGACCTTCCTAAAACCAGAAAAGATAACAAATAGACTAGAAGTCTATCTGAAATCTGAATAGCTTCAACATAGAATTTCAAAAAACTCTTACCATATCCAAATAAACTAAGAATCTCACCAAAGAAGTCTTAGGAAAACAATAAGTCCTCCCTAATGTTGTTAGAATTTACAACTTTAGGTAAGAATTGAAATGAGAACAGCAAAAACCACCTTATCCTGATGAAAAAAATCAGAAAAAAGAGATTCACAAGAAAGAACAGATAATTCAAAAACTGTTCTAGCTTCAGAGATGTTCAAAAAGAACAATACTTTCCATGAAAGTAATTAATGTCCAGAGCAAACATATGCTCAAATAGAAGAGCCTGAAAAACCTTCAGAACCAAATTAAGACTCCAAGGAGGAGAAATTGGCTTAATGACAGGTTTGATACGAACCAAAACCAAAAATGATGAATATCAGGAAGTAACACTGCCTTATCCTGATGAAAAAAATCAGAAAAGGATATTCACAAAAAAGAGCAGATAACTCAAAAACTCTTCTAGCAGAAGAAATAACCAAAGGAACAATACTTTAGCAAGAAAGTAATTTAATGTACAGAAAATGCATAGTTTCAAACGGAGGAGCCTGTAAAGCTCTCAGCACCAAATTGAGACTCCAAAGAGGAGAGATTGAATTAATGACAGGCTTGATACGGACCAAAGCCTGAACAAAACAATGAATATCAGGATGATTAGCAATCTTTCTGTGAAAAAAGAACAGAAAGAGTAGAGATTTGTCCTATCAAAGAACTGAAGACAAAACCTTATCCAAACCAACCTGAAAAAATTATAAAATTCTATGAATTTTAAAAGAATGCCAAGAAAAGTAGGTCTTCCAGACTCGATAATAAATCTTTCTAGAGACAGATTTACGAGCCTGAAACATAGTATTAATCAATGAGTCAGAGAAACCTCTATGACTAAAAATCAATCGTTCAATCTCCATCCCTTCAAATTTAATGATTTGAGATCCTGATGGAAAAAATGGGCCTTGAGAAAGAAGGTCTGGTTTAAACGGAAGTGTCCAAGGTTGGCAACTGGCCATCCGAATAAGATCCGCATACCAAAACCTGAGAGGCCATGCTGGAGCCACCAGCAGAACAAACAAATACTCCATAAGAATTTTGAAAGAAGAACTAGAGGCGGAAAGAAATAGGCAAAAAGATAATTCCAAATAAATGTCAATGCATATACTACTTCCGCCTGAGGATCCCCGGACCTGAATAGGCCCCTGGGAAGTTCTTTATTCCGATGAGATGCCAACAGATCTATTTCTAGAAATGCTCACATCTGAAAAATTGAAACACATATCTGGGTATGAGAGACCATTCTCCCGGAAGTAAAGCTTGATTAACAGAGATAATCCGCTTCCCAAATATCTATACCTGGGAAAACCACAGAATTTAGATAGGAGCTGGATTTAGCCCAAGCTAATATCCGAGACACTTCTGTCACAGCCTAAGGACTGATAGTCCCACCCTGATGATTGACATACACCATAGTAGTGATATTGTCTGAAAAACAAAAAACGTCTCTTCTTCAAAAATTAACTGAAAAACTCTGAGAATGCACGGAGTTCTAAAATATCAAATGGTAATCTCGCCTCCTGAGATTTCCAAACCCCTTATGCTGACAGAGATCCTCAGACAGCCTCCCAACCAAAAACAGAATTTATGTTTACCTGATAAATTACTTTCTCCAACGGTGTGTCCGGTCCACGGCGTCATCCTTACTTGTGGGATATTCTCTTCCCCAACAGGAAATGGCAAAGAGCCCAGCAAAGCTGGTCACATGATCCCTCCCAAGCTCCGCCTACCCCAGTCATTCGACCGACGTTAAGGAGGAATATTTGCATAGGAGAAACCATATGGTACCGTGGTGACTGTAGTTAAAGAAAATAAATTATCAGACCTGATTAAAAAAACCAGGGCGGGCCGTGGACCGGACACACCGTTGGAGAAAGTAATTTATCAGGTAAACATAAATTCTGTTTTCTCCAACATAGGTGTGTCCGGTCCACGGCGTCATCCTTACTTGTGGGAACCAATACCAAAGCTTTAGGACACGGATGAAGGGAGGGAGCAAATCAGGTCACCTAAATGGAAGGCACCACGGTTTGCAAAACCTTTCTCCCAAAAATAGCCTCAGAAGAAGCAAAAGTATCAAACTTGTAAAATTTGGTAAAAGTGTGCAGTGAAGACCAAGTCGCTGCCCTACATATCTGATCAACAGAAGCCTCGTACTTGAAGGCCCATGTGGAAGCCACAGCCCTAGTGGAATGAGCTGTGATTCTTTCGGGAGGCTGCCGTCCGGCAGTCTCGTAAGCCAATCTGATGATGCTTTTAATCCAAAAAGAAAGAGAGGTAGAAGTTGCTTTTTGACCTCTCCTTTTACCGGAATAAACAACAAACAAGGAAGATGTTTGTCTAAAATCCTTTGTAGCATCTAAATAGAATTTTAGAGCACGAACAACATCCAAATTGTGCAACAATCGTTCCTTCTTTGAAACTGGTTTCGGACACAGAGAAGGTACGATAATCTCCTGGTTAATGTTTTTGTTAGAAACAACTTTTGGAAGAAAACCAGGTTTAGTACATAAAAACCACCTTATCTGCATGGAACACCAGATAAGGAGGAGAACACTGCAGAGCAGATAATTCTGAAACTCTTCTAGCAGAAGAAATTGCAACTAAAAACAAAACTTTCCAAGATAATAACTTAATATCAACGGAATGTAAGGGTTCAAACGGAACCCCCTGAAGAACTGAAAAAACCAAATTGAGACTCCAAGGAGGAGTCAAAGGTTTGTAAACAGGCTTAATTCTAACCAGAGCCTGAACAAAGGCTTGAACATCTGGCACAGCTGCCAGCTTTTTGTGAAGTAACACAGACAAGGCAGAAATCTGTCCCTTCAGGGAACTTGCAGATAATCCTTTTTCCAATCCTTCTTGAAGGAAGGATAGAATCCTAGGAATCTTAACCTTGTCCCAAGGGAATCCTTTAGATTCACACCAACAGATATATTTTTTCCAAATTTTGTGGTAAATCTTTCTAGTTACAGGCTTTCTGGCCTGAACAAGAGTATCGATAACAGAATCTGAGAACCCTCGCTTCGATAAGATCAAGCGTTCAATCTCCAAGCAGTCAGCTGGAGTGAAACCAGATTCGGATGTTCGAACGGACCCTGAACAAGAAGGTCTCGTCTCAAAGGTAGCTTCCAAGGTGGAGCCGATGACATATTCACCAGATCTGCATACCAAGTCCTGCGTGGCCACGCAGGAGCTATCAAGATCACCGACGCCCTCTCCTGATTGATCCTGGCTACCAGCCTGGGGATGAGAGGAAACGGCGGGAACACATAAGCTAGTTTGAAGGTCCAAGGTGCTACTAGTGCATCCACTAGAGCCGCCTTGGGATCCCTGGATCTGGACCCGTAGCAAGGAACTTTGAAGTTCTGACGAGAGGCCATCAGATCCATGTCTGGAATGCCCCACAGCTGAGTGACTTGGGCAAAGATTTCCGGATGGAGTTCCCACTCCCCCGGATGCAATGTCTGACGACTCAGAAAATCCGCTTCCCAATTTTCCACTCCTGGGATGTGCATAGCAGACAGGTGGCAGGAGTGAGACTCCGCCCATAGAATGATTTTGGTCACTTCTTCCATCGCTAGGGAACTCCTTGTTCCCCCCTGATGGTTGATGTACGCAACAGTTGTCATGTTGTCTGATTGAAACCGTATGAACTTGGCCCTCGCTAGCTGAGGCCAAGCCTTGAGAGCATTGAATATCGCTCTCAGTTCCAGAATATTTATCGGTAGAAGAGATTCTTCCCGAGACCAAAGACCCTGAGCTTTCAGGGATCCCCAGACCGCGCCCCAGCCCATCAGACTGGCGTCGGTCGTGACAATGACCCACTCTGGTCTGCGGAATGTCATTGTATAGTCCCCATTCCACTGACTGAGCATGCACAGTTGTAATGGTCTTAGATGAATGCGCGCAAAAGGAACTATGTCCATTGCCGCTACCATCAACCCGATCACTTCCATGCACTGAGCTATGGAAGGAAGAGGAACGGAATGAAGTATCCGACAAGAGTCTAGAAGTTTTGTTTTTCTGGCCTCTGTCAGGAAAATCCTCATTTCTAAGGAGTCTATTATTGTTCCCAAGAAGGGAACCCTTGTTGACGGAGATAGAGAACTCTTTTCCACGTTCACTTTCCATCCGTGAGATCTGAGAAAGGCCAGGACAATGTCCGTGTGAGCCTTTGCTTGAGGAAGGGACGACGCTTGAATCAGAATGTCGTCCAAGTAAGGTACTACAGCAATGCCCCTTGGTCTTAGCACAGCTAGAAGGGACCCTAGTACCTTTGTGAAAATCCTTGGAGCAGTGGCTAATCCGAGAGGAAGTGCCACGAACTGGTAATGTTTGTCCAGGAATGCGAACCTTAGGAACCGATGATGTTCCTTGTGGATAGGAATATGTAGATACGCATCCTTTAAATCCACCGTGGTCATGAATTGACCTTCCTGGATGGAAGGAAGAATAGTTCGAATGGTTTCCATCTTGAACGATGGAACCTTGAGAAACTTGTTTAAGATCTTGAGATCTAAGATTGGTCTGAACGTTCCCTCTTTTTTTGGGAACTATGAACAGATTGGAGTAGAACCCCATCCCTTGTTCTCTTAATGGAACAGGATGAATCACTCCCATTTTAAACAGGTCTTCTACACAATGTAAGAATGCCTGTCTTTTTATGTGGTCTGAAGACAACTGAGACCTGTGGAACCTCCCCCTTGGGGGAAGTCCCTTGAATTCCAGAAGATAACCTTGGGAGACTATTTCTAGCGCCCAAGGATCCAGAACATCTCTTGCCCAAGCCTGAGCGAAGAGAGAGAGTCTGCCCCCCACCAGATCCGGTCCCGGATCGGGGGCCAACATTTCATGCTGTCTTGGTAGCAGTGGCAGGTTTCTTGGCCTGCTTTCCCTTGTTCCAGCCTTGCATTGGTCTCCAAGCTGGCTTGGCTTGAGAAGTATTACCCTCTTGCTTAGAGGACGTAGCACTTTGGGTTGGTCCGTTTCTACGAAAGGGACGAAAATTAGGTTTATTTTTTGCCTTGAAAGGCCGATCCTGAGGAAGGGCGTGGCCCTTACCCCCAGTGATATCAGAGATAATCTCTTTCAAGTCAGGGCCAAACAGCGTTTTCCCCTTGAAAGGAATGTTAAGTAGCTTGTTCTTGGAAGACGCATCAGCCGACCAAGATTTCAACCAAAGCGCTCTGCGCGCCACAATAGCAAACCCTGAATTCTTAGCCGCTAACCTAGCCAATTGCAAAGTGGCGTCTAGGGTGAAAGAATTAGCCAATTTGAGAGCATTGATTCTGTCCATAATCTCCTCATAAGGAGGTGAATCACTATCGACCGCCTTTATCAGCTCATCGAACCAGAAACATGCGGCTGTAGCGACAGGGACAATGCATGAAATTGGTTGTAGAAGGTAACCCTGCTGAACAAACATTTTCTTAAGCAAACCTTCTAATTATTTATCCATAGGATCTTTGAAAGCACAACTATCCTCTATGGGTATAGTGGTGCGTTTGTTTAAAGTGGAAACCGCTCCCTCGACCTTGGGGACTGTCTGCCATAAGTCCTTTCTGGGGTCGACCATAGGAAACAATTTTTTAAATATGGGGGGAGGGACGAAAGGAATACCGGGCCTTTCCCATTCTTTATTAACAATGTCCGCCACCCGCTTGGGTATAGGAAAAGCTTCTGGGAGCCCCGGCACCTCTAGGAACTTGTCCATTTTACATAGTTTCTCTGGGATGACCAACTTGTCACAATCATCCAGAGTGGATAATACCTCCTTAAGCAGAATGCGGAGATGTTCCAACTTAAATTTAAATGCAATCACATCAGGTTCAGCTTGTTGAGAAATGTTCCCTGAATCAGTAATTTCTCCCTCAGACAAAACCTCCCTGGCCCCATCAGACTGGGTTAGGGGCCCTTCAGAAATATTATTATCAGCGTCGTCATGCTCTTCAGTATCTAAAACAGAGCAGCCGCGCTTACGCTGATAAGTGTTCATTTTGGCTAAAATGTTTTTGACAGAATTATCCATTACAGCCGTTAATTGTTGCATAGTAAGGAGTATTGGCGCGCTAGATGTACTAGGGGCCTCCTGAGTGGGCAAGACTCGTGTAGACGAAGGAGGGAATGATGCAGTACCATGCTTACTCCCCTCACTTGAGGAATCATCTTGGGCATCATTGTCATTGTCACATAAATCACATTTATTTAAATGAATAGGAATTCTGGCTTCCCCACATTCAGAACACAGTCTATCTGGTAGTTCAGACATGTTAAACAGGCATAAACTTGATAACAAAGTACAAAAAAACGTTTTAAAATAAAACCGTTACTGTCACTTTAAATTTTAAACTGAACACACTTTATTACTGCAATTGCGAAAAAACATGAAGGAATTGTTCAAAATTCACCACAGTGTCTTAAAGCCTTAAAAGTATTGCACACCAAATTTGGAAGCTTTAACCCTTAAAATAACGGAACCGGAGCCGTTTTGAACTTTAACCCCTTTACAGTCCCTGGTATCTGCTTTGCTGAGACCCAACCAAGCCCAAAGGGGAATACGATACCAAATGACGCCTTCAGAAAGCCTTTTCTAAGTATCAGAGCTCCTCTCACATGCGACTGCATGCCATGCTCTCAAAAACAAGTGCGCCACACCGGCGCGAAAATGAGGCTCTGCCTATGCTTTGGGAAAGCCCCTAAGAATAAGGTGTCTAAAACAGTGCCTGCCGATATTATTATATCAAAATACCCAGATAAAATGATTCCTCAAGGCTAAATATGTGTTAATAATGAATCGATTTAGCCCAGAAAAAGTCTACAGTCTTAATAAGCCCTTGTGAAGCCCTTATTTACGATCGTAATAAACATGGCTTACCGGATCCCATAGGGAAAATGACAGCTTCCAGCATTACATCGTCTTGTTAGAATGTGTCATACCTCAAGCAGCAAGAGACTGCTCACTGTTCCCCCAACTGAAGTTAATTGCTCTCAACAGTCCTGTGTGGAACAGCCATGGATTTTAGTGACGGTTGCTAAAATCATTTTCCTCATACAAACAGAAATCTTCATCTCTTTTCTGTTTCTGAGTAAATAGTACATGCCAGCACTATTTCAAAATAACAAACTCTTGATTGAATAATAAAAACTACAGTTAAACACTAAAAAACTCTAAGCCATCTCCGTGGAGATGTTGCCTGTACAACGGCAAAGAGAATGACTGGGGTAGGCGGAGCCTGGGAGGGATCATGTGACCAGCTTTGCTGGGCTCTTTGCCATTTCCTGTTGGGGAAGAGAATATCCCACAAGTAAGGATGACGCCGTGGACCGGACACACCTATGTTGGAGAAAAGACTCACATCTGTAAAGATCATGGCCCAGGTTGAAAGAAACGAAGAGACCTGTAGAACTAAATGATGGTGAACTTAACCACCAAATCAAGATAGATAAATATTAGGATTCGAAGATTTAAAATGTGAAATCCTAGAATCCCTGCACCATAATTCAGCATAAAAAACTGAAAAAGGTTATTTCTATTGAAAATTAGCAAAGGGAATTGAATCCAATGATGTGGCCATAAGACCTAAAACTTCTATGCATATTTAGCAATTGAAGGAAATAATAGAGACTAAAGGTACCGACAGACGGAACCCAATAAAATTGTCCCTTGTCTGATAGAGACAAAGACAGTGACAAACTATCTGGAAACCTAAAAAAGGTGACCCTTGTGTGAGGAATCAAGAGCTTTTGAAAAAAAGATCCTCTAACTATGTCCTGAAAAAACTGTTGAATCATATGAGATTCCACAGCCTCAGAAAATAAACTGAATGAAAACAGAAAATGAAGATATGCATTATTGTATCTAATGAAAACAAATAATGCCATCACTGACCAACAAAAGGCAGAATAGACCATATAAATACCAATCTAAAAGATGATACATTTATATAACAAAAAGATTTTCTATCTTTGGAACAATGAATAGGTTTGAATAAAACCCCAAAACCCAGTTCCTAAAAATGGAACTGGAAGAAATACCCCAGAAGATTCCAGGTCTGAGAAGCACTTGAGCCCCAACGGGTGATCAGCCGCGCTTCAACATTATCCCAAAATATATAGGACCGAAACACACTGAAAGTGTTAGCCTTACTGGAATAGCTGGAATATCAAAGAGAAAAAAGACTTCTCACAGACGGTCTTACTCTGAACTTTATTCTGTATTCAAAATCAAAGAAATTTGCAAAACAACAAATTTCTCAAAAATCTTAACCTGCCCCATACCAGCAAAGCTGGAATATGGCACATACATTGCAAAATTTAGGGAGCTGATTTTGAAAAAGATTTCCAAAAAGCATGTTACTTGGGAATTTGTTCCTTAATAAGAACAACCAAACTAATATAAGCTTAAAGTTTAGTCTTGGAACTCAATCTTGAAGCCCAGAGTAACAGTTAAGAATTGAATCCAATTATAAACCAAATAATTGATTATCTTAGAAAAAAAGAAATATGGATTTTTTAGAAATCACAAAATTCTTCTAGCTAAAACAGCTAAAGACATAGAATAAACCTCATTTGCAAAAATATTAGCATGATAACCCAGATAAAGGACCAGTCAACACACTGGACTTGCATAATCAACAAATGCAAAACAACAAGACAAATGCAACAGCACCTAGTCTAGTAGATTTTGTCCTTAACAATGCTAAAATAAATCATAATCTGATACTTGATTTTAAAGTAAACAGAAAAAATTAAGCAATTGCAACATCATTCAAATAAATCACAGGTCCAAGAAAAGTACCTGAAAATAAATAATTTTCCTTAAATAAGATTCAACCATCTAAAAGAAAAATAAATACTATTTTGCTATAGAAACAATAGCATAATTAGCAGGAGTAGAGATAGCCCCATTAAATTGGAGAACCTTCAAAATTGAAATGAACTGCCAGCAAAGAATATAGTTTAAAACCTTTAAAGAAGGAATAAAAGAAAATTCTCAGCCTATTCCATTCCCTAGAATGAGGAACTGGAAAAAAACCTCTGAAAATACAGAAGAATAAATAAGCAGAAATAAAATGTTAGTTAGTCTTGAAAGAACTAATTACCTTAATATCCAAAATAATCAACACCTTTTCAACAAAGAACAAATGTACTTTAATAAAAAAATAAAAAAGTAGATTTGTTAGTGTCAATATCTGATGAAGAAAATTCTAAAAGAGAAAAAAACATCATCAGAGAAGGATAAATCAGTATGTTGTTGGTCATTTGAAACTGCAATAATTAAAAAAGAAGTTTGAAAAAGACCTAAAATTTTTATTAGAAGGCACGATGTCAGACAAAGCCTTTAAAATAGAATCAGAAAAATATTCTTATAAATCTTCTAAGAAATTCTTATACATAAGATGTAAAAAGAATAGCAAATATATAAAGCATAAATACTAACGGATTCTGCATGTAAAAGTTTATCATGATAACTTATAACAAACCATAGCTAAAGAAAAACATTCATAACATTTTAAAATAAATGAACTTAGCTTTGGTAGGACTGAACTCAGTCAACAGGAATCCCTTAGAATGTTTTTGAAACAGGAACAGTGAAATCTTGCAATATGTAATAGAAAAAAACAATATTTAAAGCAAAATTATCAAATTCCTTAAATGACAGTTTCAGGAATGGGAAAAGAATGCAAAATAATAAGCTTCTAAAAACCAGAAGCAATAAAAAAGTGAGGTTTAAATAATGTGAGGAAAAAATGGAACAAAAATACGCCCACATTTTTTTGGCGCCAAATATGACGCCCACATTATTGGCGCTAAATACAACGCCCATATTTTTGGCGCCAAGTATGACGCCACATCCTCTGACGCCGAAACCGACGCCCCCATTTTTTGGCGGGAAAAAAATGTCTGAATACACATGCGTCAAAAATGACATTACAGAATACAACATTTTTTGCGTCAAAAAAGTCTGCGCCAAGAATGACGCAATAAAAAGAATCATTTTCTGCCCCCGCAAGCCTAACAGCACGCAGGGAAAATGGTCAATTGAAAATTTTCAAGGTAATGGAAAATAAATTGAATTAAAATGCATTATCCCAAATAATGAAACTGACAGTCTGAATTATAAAGGAATACTGATTATCCTGAATCATGGCAAATATAAGTTTAAAGACATATATTTAGAACTTTACATATAAAGTGCCCAACCATAGCTTAGAGTGTCACAAAAAATAAGACTTACTTACCCCAGGACACTCATCTACATATAGTAGATAGCCAAACCAGTACTGAAACGAGAATCAGTAGAGGTAATGCCATATAAGAGTATATCGTCGATCTGAAAAGGGAGGTAAGAGATGAATCTCTACGACCGATAACAGAGAACCTATGAAATAGATCCCGTAGAAGGAGACCATTGAATTCAAATAGGCAATACTCTCTTCACATCCCTCTGACATTCACTGCACTCTGAGAGGAAAACCGGGCTCCAGCCTGCTGCGAAGCGCATATCAACGTAGAATCTAGCACAAACTTACTTCACCACCTCCATGGGAGGCAAAGTTTGTAAAACTGAATTGTGGGTGTGGTGAGGGGTGTATTTATAGGCATTTTGAGGTTTGGGAAACTTTGCCCCTCCTGGTAGGAATGTATATCCCATACGTCACTAGCTCATGGACTCTTGCTAATTACATGAAAGAAAAGGCTTTACGAAATTTACATAAGTAGTGTAGCGGAGAGGCAATAGGATCTGCAATATCTTTTTGTTAGGCAGAGACAAACAAGTAACTAATCTCAGACATAGCTTGGGAATCAACAACGACTTTTACTGGAAGCACCTAAAAATTAAAAAAAAAAACAAAAACAGTTTAACATATATTTCTAACCATTAGCCTAAGTAACAGTAATTTAAACCGTCTCCCCTACATGGGGTTTCTGAACTCAAACAGCAGGGGTTCCTAGGAAAACAAACACAGTTTAACATATATTTTAACCATTAGCCTAAATAACAATTCTCGCATAGTTCATAAGTGGCGAGGTTTGCCACAAGTAGGTTTGCAGTAAGGCCAAAAAATTGTGCGGTACACCTATACCTGCAAGACTCGTAATAGCAGCGGGTGTAAAATAGCAGCGTTAGGACCTGTTAATGCTGCTTTTTTACCATATTAATTAGATATGGTTAAAAAAAAAAGGGGCATCCGTAAAAATACAAAATTTTATTCCATAGACTAAAACTACATGTGGCAAACAAAAATTAATCTCACAGACCGAGCAGTCTAATGTGTTTCGCCGGTTGGCCTTAGTCATAGACACAAATGCTCTCTTTCATATCGCTACCTATATACACACATTATTCAAACCATCGGTCAAATGTGATCATGTGGTGTGAAAATCACACCTGTGGGCTAAAATTAATATATATATATCATAACCTAATTATTTGGTATCACTGGAATCACATGTGAATAATGAAAATATATTTATAATGATCTAGAACATATATGGCATGAATATAAAGACTTCATCTTAAGAAGTAAAATACAATACAATAGAACTGGTCTATATCAATTTGTATATTTCTATTGGTAGTACAGCCACTAGATTCACCATTACTCTTGAAATCCTCTTCTTGGCCATTATCTTGTTTTTAGTTTTTATTATGTTTTATTCTTATGGTTATGATACATAGTAATAATAGAAATAATAAGTCAGCTCTCCTATATAGCTTTATATCATATTCTAGACACACATTCCATTTTAGATACAAGGATGACTAATATTCTTTATAACCCCTTGAAATTAAAAGGCCAATAATCTATCCATAATCCACACAACACTGGGTTGTTATCAGCTCCCACCAACCCATAAACAGGTTGGCATAAGAAGGGGCACATTTGACGCCCTTACCCGTCTCATGTCTTAGCAGGTAGAAATCCCCCCTAAACTTGAAGTAGTTGTGTGTCAGAAGAAATCTCAGCACCTTTAAGAGGTACTCTTTTAACTGAAAGGAATAATCACAAAAAAATAGTCATCATATAGCTAATGGCCTCTAGACCTTTATCGTATAACCCTACTACATACACTGTAATCCATCCCAAATCAGCTCTCCAGGAGACTTCCTTCATGATATTAATGAGGTGCTTCGCATCCTTCAGATATGAGGGGAGTTTATAGACCAAAGGCTGTAATAAACATTCAGCCAATTTAAAAGATTCTTAAATAATGAACCTATACCTGCAGCGTATCATGTTCGCCAGACATCGCTGAATGTGGACAGCATACGGTGTCGGCATTCAACATTGCACAAGCAGTTCTAGTGAACTGCTTGTGCAATACAGCCCCCTGCAGATCCGGGGCCAATCGCCGCTAGTAGGGGTGTCAATCAGCCCGATCGTACACGATCGGGCGGATTGCTGTGCGCTGCCTCAGAGGCGGTGTATGAGTTAATGAGCAGCGGTCTTAAGACTGCTGCTACTTAACTCCTGTTTCCAGCAAGCCAATTCGGCCCCTATAGGTCTACCCTGTATTTGTTATTTGTTATTTTACCAGTGTATTTATTTTAGCTAGTTAGAATAGTTATTAAATAGTTATTAACTATTTAATAACTACCTAGCTAAAAGAAATACAAAATTACCTGTAAAATAAATCCTAACCTAAGTTACAATTAAACCTAACACTACACTATCATTAAATTAGTTAAATAAATTAGCTACAAATAACTACAATTAAATACAATTAAATAAACTAACTAAAGTACAAAAAATAAAAAAAGCTAAGTTACAAAAAATAAAAAAAATAAGTTACAAACATTTAAAAAATATTACAATTTTAAGCTACTTACACCTAATCTAAGCCCCCTAATAAAATAACAAAGCCCCCCAAAATAAAAAAATCCCCTACCCTATTCTACATTAAAAAGTAACCAGCTCTTATTACCTTACCAGTCCTTAAAAGGGCCTTTTGAGGGGCATGCCCCAAAGAAAGCAGCTCTTTTGCCTGTAAAATAAAAATACAACCCCCCCAACATTAAAACCCACCACCCACAAACCCTCTACTCTAACCCAAACCCCCCTTAAATAAACCTAACACTACCCCCCTGAAGATCATCCTACCTTGAGCCGTCTTCAGCCAGCCGACCACCGATGGAACCGAAGAGGAGATCCGGAGCGGCAGAAGTCATCATCCAAGGGGCGCTGAAGAAGTCTTCCATCCGATTGAAGTCAACATCCAGGCGGCGCTGAAGAGGTCTTCCATCACGATTGAAGTCTTCATCCAAGCGGCGTCTTCAATCTTCATCCATCCGGAGCGGAGCCATCTTCAGACGAGCCGACGCGGAGCCATCCTCTTCTTCCCGACGACTAACGGCGAATGAAGGTTCCTTTAAGGGACGTCATCCAAGATGGCGTCCCTTCAATTCCGATTGGCTGATAGGATTCTATCAGCCAATCGGAATTAAGGTAGGAAAAATCTGATTGGCTGATTGAATCAGCCAATCAGATTGAAGTTCAATACGATTGGCTGATCCAATCAGCCAATCAGATTAAGCTCGCATTCTATTGGCTGTTCCGATCAGCCAATAGAATGCGAGCTCAATCTAAGATAGCTACAATATAATTATTATTTATATTGTAGCTATATTAGGGTTTATTTTAAAGGTAAGTATTTAGTTTTAAATAGGATTAATTTAGTTAATAAGAGAAATATTATTTAGATTTATTTAATTAATATTTAAGTTAAGGGGGTGTTAGGGTTAGTGTTAGACTTAGGTTTAGGGGTTAATAATTTTATTATAGTGGCGGCGGTGTGGGGGGGCAGGATAGGGGTTAATAAATTTATTACAGTGGCGGCGGTGTAGGGGGGGCAGGATAGGGGTTAATACATTTATTATAGCTGGCGACGGTGTAGGGGGGCAGATTAGGGGTTAATAAATTTAAGATAGGTTGCGGCGGGGTCCGGGAGCGGCAGTTTAGGGGTTAAACTATTTATTTAGTTGCGGCGAGGTCCAGGATCCGCAGGATAGGGGTTAATAAATTTATTATAGGTGGCGGCGGTATAGGGGGGACAGGATAGGGGTCACTAGGTATAATGTAGGTGGCGGTGGGCTCCGGGAGCAGCGGTTTAGGGGTTAATACATTTATTATAGTTGTGGCTGGGTCTAGGAGCGGCGGTTTAGGGGTTACTAACTTTATTTAGTTGCGGGGGCGCCGGTATAGGGGGTAGAACAGTGTAGTTAGTGTGGGTGCTTAGTGACAGCTTGTCAATAAAGCTGTCAAAAAGCCGAAGAGCAGCGAGATCGGATGAGTGATAACTATCACAGTCCGCTGCTCATCGCACCGTACTTGGTGCGCGGCTTTTTATAACTTTGGCGAACGTATTCAGGTCCGCGGCGGCGATGGTAGGCGAGCTTAGGTTGGCGTATTGGACTGGCGAAGGCAGGTAAAGTAGACGCGTTGATAACTAGAGGCCTTAAAGTCAAACAAATTACCCAAGTTTGGTTTACCTCAATTTTATCCAATAATATCTCATAGTAATTATACATATATATATCCAGCTTACAGTTGTCAGGTTCAGTTAAATATGAGCTCTTTATTAACTATTTTATTAACCCCCTTATTACTTATACCAAAAATTAGATTGTCCGCCCCTCCTTCCCACCCCAATTTTGAGCAGCTCTTACCTGATGATTCCCCTTAACCTTCAACAAACTATTACATACTGAATGATACCATATAGAAAAATTAGGTTTCATTTATATGTGCATTATCTTGCTATTGATGTTTGGCTGTCTGTTTTTCCCCACTATGTGGTCTGTACTATTACTGAAGTCAAGACTTATCGCATTAACTACTTTATTGTGTCAGCCTGTCAATACCGTGTACCCTTACTGTTCATGATTTTCTCTGTTCTTGTACAAAACCTCAATAAAAATCATTTAAAAAAGTAATATAACTTATCACACTCAAATTTATTTTTTATATATCTAAATATATATATATATATATATATATATATATACACACACAATATATATACAGTATATACATATATATATATATATATATATATATATATATATATATATATATATAAATAATATGTTCAGTTACATAATCTCTTAAGTAGTCCAACATTAAAAAAAACAAAGATGGTCGACCTTTTGGCATGTTTCTTTTACTGATGCTTTACACCCATCCCCCTCCCCCGGTAATCTCTTTGGCTGTCCACTATTTTTTGGAAGGGCAGCTTACAACCCAGTGGAGGCTCCTCCAGTTGTGCACATTCGCACGTGAACCCCCCAGGGGGCAAGGAGGAAAAAAAATTGAGCCAAAAAAAAAAAAATCAGCAAAAAAAAAAGTTTAATTTTTTGTTTATTTTTTTTTAAATTTTTTCATTAGTGTGTGTTTGTTATTATATTATTTATTATAATATATAATGATGTAGGCTCTGTTTTTTGTAGCCACTAGCCGCCCTCAGCCTGTAGGACCGGTAATATTATATACCACACCATTATAGATAGACTGTAAGTCAAGATAGATTGAAGCAGGAGGGAGCTAGGACCCAGGCGGACGCTGACGTCACCAGCGTAGACCAGACCGCATCAGTCACTAGTGTCTCCTCCTCGGGCTGCTCTCACTGCGCGAGTGCGCGCACTGTGCACACCAGACACTGATCGCACATGCGATCAAGCAAAACCCTATCCTGCACAGTGATCTCTATGCATCACTGTGCAGGCGTTGCTCCTCCCAGCCCGGCACTGGTAATAGAGCCCTATTCGCACAGGCTGAAGTGTGCAAGCTGACTTCAGCCTGTGCTCTGGCTCCTCCCACAGTCTGCCTGTCATGGGTGAGTCTCGCCTCTGATACGCTACTAGCATCACGTGACCGCCCCCACAAGGCTCCTCCCCCTCAACGGCGCGAAAATCCCATTGAGGAGATAGCCGTTGAGCGGATAGGAGCCTTGTTTACAGAGCTCTGACCTGTTTTGTTCAACTTGCCTCTAAAAAAAAACGATTTAGCCCATGCTGGCTGCAGACGTGGTGTTGTTGGTGGTGGCTGCTGAGTGCTGACACTGAGTCCAGGACTCCTGACAGAAATTGAATAACATAACATACTTACTTATATTAATTGATAATTTTGAGAATAGTTAGCTTAAGCTGCCTTAGTAGTGGGCACTGGGCAGTGGGCCTTATTTAGCTGCAGGCCTGCAGCTGCTGAGCTTATTAGTTTAGTTTAAGCTTTTAAACTAACTGTAGTTAGTTAACTAAATTAAACTTACACAACAGAGTTGAGATTACTTAGTACTAGTAGAGACTAGAGAGTGAGTGTGAGACAGACACCAGTGTGCGTGAGAAAAAAAAGTTAATTTTGTGTTTTAACTTATCATTTAGAGTACTTAGGTAGAGTGGGAGTTCTCTCTTAAAACAATTGGCTTTAGTCAGTAAGTTTAGTGGAGTAATTTGGGAATAATAAAATAATATTTTTGTCAGCAGATTGCAATTAGAAGTTTTCTTTTTTTTTTTTTTACAAATACAGAGAGCAGTTAACTGCTGTGCTGCTGTTGATACTACTAGTTGTTAACCGTTGACGGCTGTCACAGTTGCTTACCATTAAACATTAATACATTTAATTTAAGTATTTTAGCAGATTAATTAGCAGATTGCAATTAGAAGTTTTGCAAAAAAAGAACAAAGTGTTTTTTAACAAAAAAAGCAGTTAACTGTTGTGCTGCTGCTGATATTACTAGTTGTTGACCGTTGACGGCTGTCATGGTTGCTTACCATTAATACATTTAAGTATTTTAGCAGATTAATTAATTATCAGATTGCAATTAGCAGTTTTGCAAAAAAAGGTAAAAGTTTTTTTTTTTTTAAAAACTGCTGTGCTGCTGCTGATACTAAAATTAGGCAGTAAACCGGCATATTTAACATTTTATATTTTATCTCTAGTGAGCTATATTATTATAATTATTATAAGATATTACCTATTAGTTGTAGTTGATATTTTCTAACAGCTGCAATATATTTTATAACAACCGGCAAAGCAAAACTACTTGCCTTTGCCTACTAGTGTTGTAGATTTTCTAACAGCTGCAGAGCTACCTACCTACAAGTTATATATTACATAACAACCGCCAAACTATTAAACTATTACTTCAAGTTGAGTTGTATATTTTCTAACAGCTGCAGAGCAGCAGAGCTACCTACCTACAAGTTATATATTACATAACAACCACAAACCTATTAAACTTTTAATATATTTTCTAACAGCTGCAGAGCTACCTACCTACAAGTTATATATTAGATAACAACTGCCAAACTATTAAACTATTACTTCAAGTTGAGTTGTATATTTTCTAACAGCTGCAGAGCTACCTACCTACAAGTTATATATTAGAAAACAACCACCAAACTATTAAACTATAACTTCAAGTTGAGTTGTATATTTTCTAACAGCTGCAGAGCTACCTACCTACAAGTTATATATTACGTACATAACAACGGCCAAACTATTAAACTATTACTTCAAGTTGAGTTGTATATTTTCTAACAGCTGCAGAGCAGCAGAGCTACCTACCTACAAGTTATATATTACATAACAACCACAAACCTATTAAACTTTTAATATATTTTCTAACATCTGCAGAGCTACCTACCTACAAGTTATATATTAGATAACAACTGCCAAACTATTAAACTATTACTTCAAGTTGAGTTGTATATTTTCTAACAGCTGCAGAGCTACCTACCTACAAGTTATATAATAGATAACAACCGCCAAACTATTAAACTATAACTTCAAGTTGAGTTGTATATTTTCTAACAGCTGCAAAGCTACCTACCTACAAGTTATATATTAGATAAGAGCAAAGGACTGTTCTTTGTGTGTAAACTAACAGTTAAGATGGCACTTAGTAAAATTAGTGTATCTGAGCTAAAGCAATTACATTTTTCAACGTTGCCCATTGAAAGAAAAATGGAAATTAAAATGCTCAGGCCAACACCTATGCTTAACCTTACCCAGGTGACAAAATGTAAAACTAGAGATTACAAAAGAGAATTCAAACCCGAGGTATATGATAAATATCCATGGATTTGTGGTTGTGAATTATCTAACAGGCTCTTTTGTTTTTATTGTCTCCTGTTTGCAAAACAAAGTGGGGATTCAAGCTGGGTGAGTTATGGTGTCGCCGATTTATCACATTTAAGTCAAAAAAACAAACAAACATAATTGCTCCCAATCACATTTAAACTCCACATTAGAGTTTAATTTGCTACGAAGGGTTGATATTCGGCAACAACCTGACAGTGCATATGGTTTGAATATTAAAAAACATAATGAGCAAGTAACAAAAAATCTCTATGTTCTTTCCAAAATAATTAATTGTATTTTATTTTGCGGCGCATTTGAGCTTGCACTTCGAGGACATGACGAACGCGATGATTCATTAAATCCAGGCATTTTCAGAGGTCTTATAAACTTCTCAGAAGAGCTTGATGCATCTCTAAAAGAACATCTCGCTAGTGCCACTGTTTTTAAAGGAACGTCAAAAGAAATTCAAAACGATTTATTAGACTGTATGCTTACTGTTTGCCAGAACCAAATAAAGAAGGAAATCTCAAATGCAAGTTTTGTAGCAGTGATAGCAGATGAAACTACTGATGTTTCATCTGCCTTCCAATTGGTTGTTGTTTTTAGATACATTATAGGTAACGGACAACCGGTTGAGAGATTATGGGAATTCACTAATCCAGCTGGACATGATGCAGAATCTTTAGCTACGTGTATTCAAGCTACTTTGGAAAAAGTTATAGACAACCCAGAGAAACTGATATTGCAGAGTTACGATGGTGCAAGCGTGATGAGTGGTCAGCATGCAGGTGTTCAGGCTAAATTAAACGTACCTACAAGAATGCACATTTTGTGCATTGCTACGCACATCAGCTCAATTTAATTGTCAGCCAAGCAAGTAGTCAAAATCAACAAGTTTGAGTATTTTTTTGAAATCTAAGTGACATTACTAACTTTTTTAGTAACTCGCCACAAAGGATAGCTATTCTAGATGAAACTGTTAGAAGAAGGATACCTCATGGTTCAGCCACCAGGTGGAATTTCAAGAGTCGAACCGTCAATACAGTTTTTGAAAACAGGGAACAGTTAATTGAATGCATGGAAAAAATAGAGTCAACATCGAAAAAAGAAATAGCTATAATTCAAGCAGGGGCTATTCGGCGTATGTTACAAGACTCGGTATTCGTGTTTTGGCTTACAGTTTTTTCACAATATTATGCCACATGTAGATGTGTTATACAACCAACTTCAGAAAACACAAAACACTTATTTGAAAACATATTAACACTTTCCAGCAGACAATGGAAAACGGAAGGAATAGAATGGACACAGTGACCATGACGATATCAGAAACAGAGGAAACATCTAGGAAAAGGAAGAGAGAAAATATTCACAATGCTCAGACTGTGGCAGCTAAAGAGATATGCGATGTTATCACAAATCAAGTAAAAGATAGATTTTCTTTTATAACTCACTACTCGGCTGTTTCTCTCCTCCAAGCGGAAAAATTTGCTGATTACGAGAAAATTTTTCCAAATCAGCTTCTTGAACAAACATCAGCGGTTTATCACACATTACAGAAAGATCGCCTAAAAACTGAACTAGGAGTAATTTACAGAAGACCAGATTTCAGAAATATGAGTGGTGCCATTAGTCTTCTACTGTTTGTAATAGAAAATAACTTGGACAGTACTTTCTCGGAGACCTACAAACTGTTACAAATTATTTCAAATATTCCCGTGACAACTGCTGAGGCTGAGAGATGTTTCTCAACTTTAAAACGAGTTAAGACATTTCTAAGGAGCACCATGACTGAGGAAAGACTGACCGCTCTAGCCATGCTGACAATTGAAAAACAATTGATAAATGACATTCCTAAATTCAACGAAAATGTTATTGATTTATTTGCATCAAAAAAAGACAGGCGTATTGACTTGATTTACAAAACTTGTACTTGAGTTATAAACATTGTTTTAATGTTTACCTTTGAAGTAAATTATGAAGCACTAGTGTAATAGAAATAATGTTCTTTTGTACTAGAAAGTAAAATGTTGGTGTATTTATCTTCATGTTGCCAAGGCCTTTGGTTGCATTGCCTAATATCGAACACTGGGGGCTGGGGCAACAGTAATTGAAATGTGGTTGTATTTCTCTATAAAGTGGAAGGTTCTTTAAATCCAGGAATATATATGTTTTCATATATATATGTTATTATATAATTTAACTGAGCACCATCATGTATATTTTAAGACTAGACATGGACAGGTAGTGTAGGCTCCTCCATTTGTGCACTGTCGCACGTGGACATGGCTGTACTGAAGAGTATGCATTCATAGATTTAAGATGTCTGTGTCCACTGTGAGGAACACAGTGAGCAATGCATGGTGAGGATATGGAAGACCACAGGCACAGTTCTTGTTAAGGCCAGAAGTGGCAGGGCAAGTAAAATATCAGAGAGGGCCAGAGGCAAAGGATGGTGAGAACGGTCAAAAACAGCCCACAGACCACCTCCAAAGACCTGCACTACTGGTAATATTGTTGAGGGTCTCATGGATTCCACTCAATATCAGCAGATACTTGAGAATAATGTTGAGGAATCAGTCACAAACTTCAGTTGAAGTTACCCCCAGGCCGGGGCTGTATATTTCAAGAAGACAATTACCAAAAACACTGCTGGTTCAAATGGGTGGGGCCATTTGAGGGGCGTGACTTTTGCAAAGAGGTGTGGCTTTTAAAAATGGGTGTGGCTTGTTAAAATGGGTGTGGCTTGTTAAAAGGGGCGTGTTTTTTCAAGGGGGCGTGGCTTTCTAATAGGGGCAGGGTCTTGTGCACCCCCATCCTAAAAATTCACCAGCCGCCACTGTTACAACCCTACTCTCTGGGCTTCAGCTGATTCTGACTGGCTCACACAGACATATAAAAAGAACCTAAATTATTACATTCACTACATGTGTTAGGGTTCTGGAGTACATTGGTAAGTCAGTATTTGTTTTGAGATGCCTACACGTGAAAACACCTGAACTAACTCTTTGGCTATGGTTTTGGTACTAGCTTGTATAGCTTCAGGATAACAGGTGGCATAATCAAGTATAAATATATTGTGTCCCCGGGCAGATTATTCTAACAGACCCACCAGATCTATACCAATCCTCTCAAATGGAGTATCAATTATAGGGAGTAGTACCAATGGGGCCCTAATTTTAGGTTTGGGACAGTCAGCTGACACTCAGAACAAGAGGCACAAAACCTTTTTACATCCACATATACCCCTGGCCAAAAGAACCATTTTAGTACCCGTTCCTGTGTTTTTTTGACCCCCCCAAGTGTCAAAAGATGTTATCTCCAGTACTTTTTGGGTGTGAGATGAGAGAAATTGTTCAACCACTTGCCCCTCTTACTTGGTCACTCGATAAAGAAGGTAATTTTGGAGGATAAAACCGTTACCCCATTTAGTTCTACTACCCTATTTTTGGCATTTTGTAGTAAGGGATAATTTTCCTCATTGCACCAGAAAGAACTCCTAGAAGCATCACCCTGCAAGGGAGCATTATGCAGACTAATTCCCTTGCTTAGGTTTAGGGTCCTTCAAACTTTTATTAGCTCTGCTTCTGTAACCTGAGTGGCCACCCCATTATTACACCGTTTTCCTTGCCCATTCCACAAAGCTTCACATAAGGCTTTAGTAAACACTTATTTTCTCTGTATTCTCAACGAGTTTTGCAGAGTTTGGGGTTTTCTTAAAAAAATCAGAATGGGTAAATGGCGCTGCGGAATCTGTCAGCACTTTATAAATAAAGAATAATAATAATAATATATCCTGGGGACTTTTAGTAACCAAAAAAGAATATGGACTGCGCTTCTCTGATCCCACAAGAGATGATATAGCAAACACTGCGCTACAGTGAGTTTACAGGCATATAACCTGAATAGCAGGCCTATATTAAGCAGCAGGTATTGTAAGATAAATAGATCTTGGACAATGGGTAATACTTCAGAAAATGAACAAAGCAAATGAACAAAGCAAAAACAGTAATAACAACAATAACAGCAATAACAATACTGATACTAATACTTCCCAAAGAACGATATGGAGACGTTGAGAAGGAAGGGATAATATGAGGATGCTGCTCTGTTAGAGGGTGCAATGAACTGTGTTCCTGCTCCCAAGGGACAAACTGTAAAGACAAAAAAACACAGAGCGCAGACCTCTCTGAACGTAAAAACAGTTTAATGAAATACACAGCATAAAAAAGGACAAGTGCAAGCACAAACGTACATAACATAAAAAAATGCAGGCATAAAATATCACCACTCGGCAGTAGTATAGCTGGGCACAAATGAATGTCCGTCACACTTTGTCACACCGGGTCTTTCCACCGGCTGTCTTTCACTCAGCTGTTGGAACTGTCTGCTATGGTAAAACGGTCCAAGCCGGAAGTCCAAAAGGTGACCGGAAATCGAAAGTCGAAAAGGCAGAGGTAGATTCACAGAATACTAAAAGTGGTAGGCTACTGTAATGTAGCTCAGTATTTCTTGGTGCACTAAAACTCTACGCGTTTCGTCGGGTTACGACCCGACTTTTTCAAGAGAATGTCGTTATCCTAAATTTGGCTCCTATTTGAACCAAGCGGGCTGGGACACGCCTCTGAAATGTAACGATCTGATAGGTCGATTTGTGCTGACAGTGCTCAGTCCATGGATAAAGAAAGTCCCACATATGACCATACAGAGAAAGGTTACAAATATATCTAAAAAAATAAAAAAAAAGGCGAGTCAGAGCATAATATACTGATTACAGGACCGCCATTATAAAATAATGTATATGAGGAGAATTCATTTGATATGTTAGTATTAAAAACAACATGCCGTGCATACTTCACATTAATTGATATTAATAAAATTCATAAACATACACAGAAATACATAGGGAATACATAGAAAAAAAGGAGATTTTTTTTTTTTAAACAATTAATAATCTCTTGATAAGAACTTTAAGCGTACATTAAAAACTGTATATAAATCTAAAACGTCAATACATATATATATATATAGACAGCATATTGGTCTAAGACATAAAAGACATGAGTTAAAGAGTGCTGACCCTAAAAAACATCGTTTCCCAAAGTATTATTATAGTTTAACCACAGAGTATGAGGCATGAAAGAAATAAGTATTATGTATTATACCCCACTACCAAGGACAGGGTGTAGATGGTTTGATGTAAGCATTTATTTTCACATAAAAGCCTGTAGATCCAGGTCTATATTTAGACCTTTAGAATTATCAGTATTGAGGGTTCTGAGTTCTGGATTCATGAACTCAGAACCCTCAATACTGATAATTACACTGGATTTGGTGATTTTAATTTGTTGTGACAACGTTAATATACCCTTTAAGTGTAGCTAAGTGAGACATTTATGTTTGGGGAAGTTGATAGGCTTGGTGGGGTGCCATGCTTTTGCACACTATATGTTTAATTGTGTTTGATACTTAGGACAAGTGTCATACTTGAAAAGTGAGTAATCGGTGAGGTTAGATTCTGGTGAGTAGGGGTGTAGTGTGCTCTTGAATAGTGGTAATGGTGTTGTAGGGGATGAAGGGGTAGTTGTCAATGTAAAAAAGTAGTATGTAAAGAGTAAAGGGGGATCGGGTGAGAAAAGGGGGGCTAGGGGAGGAATTGATGTGATTGGAAGGTTGGGGGGTGAGTGTGTCAACTATGAGAAAAAGGGGTGAAAAACAATGTGAGGTGGTTTATATTCCACTGGGATTAGAACTGAGAAAGTGTTGATATAGTATGATTAGGAGAACCAACTTGGTGAGTGTAATATAAATTGAATTCTAATTGATGGATTTTAAGAAATAATTTTTACTGAATACATTTTGTTGTTTTGCAGAAAAAACCTATACGTTTGTATTATTTTGATATGAGTTGTTTATAGGAACACCTAGGCTTATTAATATCATTGTATGAATTTTAATGCAAAATTTGAATGGTATATTTTACTTTTTCAGTGTTATAAGAACATTGAGTAATTGTTTTGTTCATTTAAACCTTTTGGATGAACACAATCCATAAGGTATATCCATTTGGTTTCTATCTTTTGGAGGGCCTTCTCTAGGTCTCCTCCTCTTAGTCCTAAGGACAGCTTTTGGACACCATAACATTCCAGTTCAGAGGTTTTGCAATGATGGTGTTTTAGAAAGTGAGATGCTACAGATGTTAACTTTTTGTCTTTTTGTAAATCTTTGGGAGCATTACGAATATTTCTTAAGTGTTCCATGATTCTTGTGTGTAACTTTCTAGTGGTCATTCCTATGTAAGTATAGGGACACTTGCATTGGAGGGCATATATGAGTCCCACTGTGTTACAACTTAAGTAAGTTTTGATTTGGTGTGATTTGCCAAATCTATCTGTGATAGTTTTTTTCTTTTTCATCATGTGTGGGCAAGTTGAACAGCTTCCACATGGGAAAGAGCCTTTCTCTGGAGTTCTTATTGATTTTGTTCTCTTGATGTAATGGCTAGGACTTAATCTCTCTTTTAGATTTCTTGATCTTCTATAGCTGATTTCAGCTTTTTGACCAATTATACTTTTTAAAATTGGATCAGCTTGTAGTATATGCCAGTTGTTTTGAATGATTCTGATGACTTCTTGTGATTGGTCATTATAGGTCAAGACTAATCTTGTTTTTTTATCCTGTTTTTTTTGGTCGGACCTTCAATAGGTCAGATCTGGGTGTATTATATGCTCTTTTTTTTGCTTTTTGAATTGACCTTTTGCTGTAACCTCTCACTTTTAACCTGTTTTCTAGTTCTGTGGCTCTTTTTCTAAAGGTTTGCTCGTCTGAGCAATTGCGTTTAATCCTAAGAAATTCCCCTATGGGTAGCGATTTGGTGGTGTTGGGTGCGTGTGCACTGGTTGAATGAAGTACATTGTTAGTGGCTGTTCTTTTTCTATACAGGTCTGTTGAGAGTGTGCCATCAGGGTTCTTCTGAATGAGTAAGTCTAGGAAGGATATATTGGTTAAACTTTTTTCATAAGTTAGTTTTATATTTAATTTATTGTTGTTTAGATGTTCAAGAAAATTATCTAGTTCAGATTCTGGTCCTTCCCATAAGAATAAGATGTCATCGATAAATCTAACCCACATTGGGATGTATTTAGTGTATTGATCATTGATATCTGAGAAAACATGTTTTTGTTCCCACCAGCCTAGGAACAGGTTGGCATACGTGGGTGCACATGCAGTGCCCATCGCTGTTCCTTGGGTTTGGAGATAGTATTTGTTGTTGAAAAGAAAATAATTTTTAGTTAACACGAACTTCAATAAATTTATCATGAATTCATTATAGTCTTGACTTTCTTCTGATGACATATCTAGAAAGTATTTTACAGCATTAAGTCCGAGTTGATGATTTATGCTAGTGTACAAAGACTCGACATCTGAGGTTACTAACCAAGTTGTTTCGGAAATATGAATATCTTCAATGATTTGCAGTACTTCCATGGTGTCTCTCACATACGATGGGAGTTGAGTTAGGAATTGTCTGAGTCTTAGATCTATGTACTGACTTGCTTTCTCGGTTAAGTTGTCGTTTCCTGAGACTATTGGACGACCCGGAGGTTGCTTATTGTTTTTGTGAATTTTTGGGATCAAATAAAACGTAGCTGTTTTTGGGTGAGATACATTTAGAAATTTTGTTTCTTTAGTTGTGATGAGGCCTCTTCTTTTTGCATCTTCAATTAATTTGTTATATTGCTGATGGAATTGTTCTGTAGGATTGCTCCAAAGTTCTCTATAACATACAGAATTTTTCAATTGAATAGATGCTTCTTTTAGATACATACTTTCAGGCCATATAACAATATTTCCACCCTTATCTGCGTTTCGGATGATCACATTGTCCCATTCTTCCATCTCTTTTAATGCTTCTCTTTCTTTTTTGGTCAAGTTTTTGGCTTTTGTTTTAATTTTGAGTTCGTTGATTGAATTACATACTATTTGATTGAAGACATCTATGTTTGAGCTGATGTTTGTGGCTGGTACAAATTTAGATTTGTTTTTCAATTGTTTTCTCCAGTTTGATACCTCTGGGCTTTCTTGTTCTGTTAGTAGATCTTCTAAATTTCTTAAGGACTCTAGTTCTTCTTCTGACAAGTTAGATATATTTTCTAGAGTATCTTTATTTGCAAAATATTTTTTGAGGAGAAGTTTACGAAGGAAAAGTTGAATGTCCTTGATTGTTTCGAATTTGTCCAGTTGGGAATTAGGACAAAAGGATAATCCTTTGGATAGGACACTTATATGGTGTTTGGAAAGTCTTTTCTCTGAGAGATTTATAATTCTTAATTCTTCATTCTTAATTGTGAGAATGGGCTCAGATTTCGTCTCTGAGGTTTTTGGAATCTGTCTTTGATGTTCTTCTTGTTGTTGTTCCTTGTGTTTCTTTTGTTGGAACCTCCCACCTCTTCTGGTGGTTCTGAATCTGAACTTAGGTCGTCTTCTAAAAAAGACTTTCTTTTTCTGTTTTCAATAGTAGATGATTTCTTTGATGTTGAGGGTTCTTCCTGTTGCTCTTTACCGTTGTTTTCCTGTTCCTCATTATCGGTATCAGAAACATCCGTTTCAACAATGTTCACTCTCCTTTGAGTTTTGTAATTGGAAGTAAAATTTTTGTTTTTCCATTTATAAACTTTGTTGTTTTGGAAATCCTGAATGTCTCTTTGGTAGTTTACCTTTCTTAGTTGATTTAATTTCATTTTCATACTTGTCGAGCTCTTTTTGATATTTCTTGTATGCATTCTCAAATTCTTTAAGATTTTCGAACTGTTTTAGCTGTTCATTCTGTACTTTGATTAAGTCTTCCAGTCTTTCATATTCCGATGAATTATGTTTTATCAAGATCTTCATTAGTTTAGCTGAACATTCGCTCAAAGCTTCTTCCCATTCAACGCTTAGTTCTTTTTTTCTGAATTCAAAGGCTGGGAAAAGTTGAATTCGCAGTCCTCTTGGGATAAGATTTCTCTGAATATATTGCTCACAGAAACTGCTCATCCCACCATAATTTATCCTGTTTGAACAGGTTTTTATGTAGTTCTCTTAGCAGCGTGTCTAAATTATTCGGTGTTATATCAGAGTTTCCACTAGACGAGTCTTGGAACACTTCATTAAGATCACTTTGTCTTTTTTGCTCCCTGGTTTGCTTATCTTTATCAAATTTATTTGCCATACTTTCTTATAATATTTTGATGTGTGTGCTATTCTGGTTGCGGAAATCCTATATGAAGAATAGGATAATGTGAACTACTAGAAAACGCAAAAAATTGCAACCGCACTACACAAGTGAATGGGGACTGCTATTTGTACCTACTTTTATTTTTGCAGTGGGTACTTGCTGGAGTGCTTATGCAAGAATCAATGATTCAGAAAAGAGTAGAGTCAGAAATGTTAATTTCTGGCTCCAAGGGCAGATTGCATTTTTTAGCACTTACTGTCCCCTATTACTAATATAGGTATCAAAACCTTGAATAGGAAAGAGATGTGGGTGGAGCAGCGTATGTCTAAAATTAAAACCTAACTTTTATTTCAACACTTAAAAAAAAGAAGAAAAAAAATGATAATAACATACAATTAAAAACACAAATTCGCGTAGAACTTGGAAATTAGGGGTTAAATTGTACCCTGTGTTTAGTATTTGGATGGGGTAACGATAAGAGAGAGGGGTATCAATATTCAGATATTATAGTTCTAGAATAAGGTTATCTGAAGAGCTGATGTAAGTGTGGATTCTCTTGTATCTCTGACACCTGTGTTATTGTGTCAAATTATTGTTGTGAATGCCTATAGTGTTACTACAAATGTTTTATCTCTCTGATCTAACTGGATAATATACACCTCCTCTATTGGGCTTGTGTTACAAGCTGAGATGATGAAGTATCGTACTCAATTAAATTTATGAGAGAATAAACTGTTATGATTTAAGATTTTAGTATTGTGTATATATACAGAAGTGATTCTGCTATATGTATTGAACTTGTATGATTTAGGATTTTAGTAATGTATATATATGCAGAAATGATTCTGCTGTATTTATTGAAGTTTAAATATTGAGAAGAAATGTATAAATCGAGTTGCAGTGTGTTGTAAAGATAAGTGCCTTTAGCTAATGCTTAAATAGCAATTTATATATTAGTTCTTACACACGTAATATGAGCATTCCCCTTATTTCTGGGGTACTCTGCTTTATCCAGAAGTTGTTATATCTTTTCTCTTAATTTTATTTAAGTGAACAGATTTTTTTAAAACATGCATATAGACGCTTCTATATATATGTATTTAGTTATTTAACTCGTTAATACCGATATTTTGTATCAATAGTTGGAGATGATATAGATTAATACTTGTGATCAATGTCTTAGTGTGATAATGAGACTTGGTTGTTATTGTGCTTATTGTTCAGTCTATTTGTTCTAGTAAACATGGATACTAGTGGAGTATTGGGGTCGCAAGCTTCAAATGAAATAGTTATTGGTTCTATTTTATATATAGAATCAAGTCAGTATCGAGCTGGTTGCTATTTCCCCTTAGTATCTATGTTGGCTTTGAGTTAAATACAGTTTTGTGTGATTCAGTATGTTACATTGTTTTGTATATTTTTAAATTTTCTCAGAAGTCACTACACTTGACCTAATGTATTGTTTCTTTATTTGCTGACACTGTTGTATATGTTTGGTCTATTCAGTCTTAGATCTTACTTGCTAGTACAGGATTTGTTCACAATATTGTTTATATATTTTTGCGGTTCACTTGTATTATTAATTAATACGGTCAGCTGTATAATACCGCAATGGTTTTATATATCTAAACCCTGATAGCTTTCTTATATAAATTTCTTATATTTATATAGCTCTTTATAATTATGCTATTGGGTAGACCAAACAAATGTGGGTCTTAATTTGTTAAAATAACAACTGAGCTGAGTCAGCAATAGTCCCCCGGTTTCCAGCAGTATTGTTTGGGAGCCGGTATATTTTTAGGTATAACAGTCGTGTGATCTTTTAGAGTGTTGACTAGCGTCAGATAGATTGTAGTATATTCCGGTCAAGTAATACTGGAACTTCTATAACGGCAATTACTTAATAAAGTTCGGAGTCACACTTGTTTTCTTTTCACATTCACACTATATTATGGTTTCGTTATCCTTGCATTCACAACGTATTTAAGTAATACTGAATCTAGAAACATCCACTTCAGCTTCCCCCAACTTGTTTTTACATTAATCCCCAATACTCATTCATGCATTCATTGTTTTATCTAAGTTCTACGTTCTTTTGCTGATTAAAAACTAAATGGGTTGAAATCGAGATGTCAACCTCTCCCTAACATGTTTCGCCGTTTGTAATTCCGGCTTTTTCAAAGGGTGACGCGCGCCAACCATTTTTCGTGTGTTTTATTGGCTTTGCTCCACCCTATTGTCGGTTGGTCGCCAATCAGATTTCTTCTGTGTTTGATTGATGGGTGTTTGAATTACACCGCTGTCTTTATGGATATCTTATTCTCTAAATGAATTTTAATTATGTCTTAAACCTTGATATAATACTAATAATGTATTCTGTAGAGTTATTGATGTATATTTCTGGGATGATGATCTACTTTATGCAGATTTGTGTTTGATCGATATCGTTCGTTGCACATTTGTCAGTTTTTATAAGTGTCCACTATATTACACTGACTCGGGATATAGATTTGGACTGTGAATAGTGTGGATAATGTGTATAGATGGACTCAATACAGCCATGTACTTGGAGTTAATAACTCACATGTAACTTTTAGGTTAATATTGATTCTTCATTAATATCTCTCATAGTATTTATGTTTAAATTAATATAAATATACCATTACAAGAATGGATAAGAAGATTTTTTAGAAGATATCATCTGTATATGGCATGTACTTGGGTTGAACCGATCAATTAGACTTTTGCAGATTAAACCTAGGTTGTTTTCTCATTATATCGTCCTCTGTCAGATGCATATACTGCTCATCGATTTTTATTCAATTTGTGTTAAGAGGATACTTCCAAAATAAATGTTGTATTAACTTATGAGGGTGTGAATTGGACATTTGGGGGTGACAAACGTGACAGTGAACTGATGTGCTAACAATGTGAGAATGGCTTTGGATAGACTTTCTGTGGAGATATGAAGACAAAGAGTGGGTGCTGTGCGGGATGATGTATTTTTTCTGATATGCTTGGGTTAACGGGGATAATATTTTCGTTTTTATACACTGGATTTGGTGATTTTAATTTGTTGTGACAACGTTAATATACCCTTTAAGTGTAGCTAAGTGAGACATTTATGTTTGGGGAAGTTGATAGGCTTGGTGGGGTGCCATGCTTTTGCACACTATATGTTTAATTGTGTTTGATACTTAGGACAAGTGTCATACTTGAAAAGTGAGTAATCGGTGAGGTTAGATTCTGGTGAGTAGGGGTGTAGTGTGCTCTTGAATAGTGGTAATGGTGTTGTAGGGGATGAAGGGGGTAGTTGTCAATGTAAAAAAGTAGTATGTAAAGAGTAAAGGGGGCTCGGGTGAGAAAAGGGGGGCTAGGGGAGGAATTGATGTGATTGGAAGGTTGGGGGTGAGTGTGTCAACTATGAGAAAAAGGGGTGAAAAACAATGTGAGGTGGTTTATATTCCACTGGGATTAGAACTGAGAAAGTGTTGATATAGTATGATTAGGAGAACCAACTTGGTGAGTGTAATATAAATTGAATTCTAATTGATGGATTTTAAGAAATAATTTTTACTGAATACATTTTGTTGTTTTGCAGAAAAAAACCTATACGTTTGTATTATTTTGATATGAGTTGTTATAGGAACACCTAGGCTTATTAATATCATTGTATGAATTTTAATGCAAAATTTGAATGGTATATTTTACTTTTTCAGTGTTATAAGAACATTGAGTAATTGTTTTGTTCATTTAAACCTTTTGGATGAACACAATCCATAAGGTATATCCATTTGGTTTCTATCTTTTGGAGGGCCTTCTCTAGGTCTCCTCTCTTAGTCCTAAGGACAGCTTTTGGACACCATAACATTCCAGTTCAGAGGTTTTGCAATGATGGTGTTTTAGAAAGTGAGATGCTACAGATGTTAACTTTTTGTCTTTTTGTAAATCTTTGGGAGCATTACGAATATTTCTTAAGTGTTCCATGATTCTTGTGTGTAACTTTCTAGTGGTCATTCCTATGTAAGTATAGGGACACTTGCATTGGAGGGCATATATGAGTCCCACTGTGTTACAACTTAAGTAAGTTTTGATTTGGTGTGATTTGCCAAATCTATCTGTGATAGTTTTTTTCTTTTTCATCATGTGTGGGCAAGTTGAACGTAATGGCTAGGACTTAATCTCTCTTTTAGATTTCTTGACCAAAAAAACAGGATAAAAAAACAAGATTAGTCTTGACCTATAATGACCAATCACAAGAAGTCATCAGAATCATTCAAAACAACTGGCATATACTACAAGCTGATCCAATTTTAAAAAAGTATAATTGGTCAAAAAGCTGAAATCAGCTATAGAAGATCAAGAAATCTAAAAGAGAGATTAAGTCCTAGCCATTACATCAAGAGAACAAAATCAATAAGAACTCCAGAGAAAGGCTCTTTCCCATGTGGAAGCTGTTCAACTTGCCCACACATGATGAAAAAGAAAAAAACTATCACAGATAGATTTGGCAAATCACACCAAATCAAAACTTACTTAAGTTGTAACACAGTGGGACTCATATATGCCCTCCAATGCAAGTGTCCCTATACTTACATAGGAATGACCACTAGAAAGTTACACACAAGAATCATGGAACACTTAAGAAATATTCGTAATGCTCCCAAAGATTTACAAAAAGACAAAAAGTTAACATCTGTAGCATCTCACTTTCTAAAACACCATCATTGCAAAACCTCTGAACTGGAATGTTATGGTGTCCAAAAGCTGTCCTTAGGACTAAGAGGAGGAGACCTAGAGAAGGCCCTCCAAAAGATAGAAACCAAATGGATATACCTTATGGATTGTGTTCATCCAAAAGGTTTAAATGAACAAAACAATTACTCAATGGTTCTTATAACACTGAAAAAGTAAAATATACCATTCAAATTTTGCATTAAAATTCATACAATGATATTAATAAGCCTAGGTGTTCCTATAACAACTCATATCAAAATAATACAAACGTATAGGTTTTTTCTGCAAAACAACAAAATGTATTCAGTAAAAATTATTTCTTAAAATCCATCAATTAGAATTCAATTTATATTACACTCACCAAGTTGGTTCTCCTAATCATACTATATCAACACTTTCTCAGTTCTAATCCCAGTGGAATATAAACCACCTCACATTGTTTTTTCACCCCTTTTTCTCATAGTTGACACACTCACCCCCAACCTTCCAATCACATCAATTCCTCCCCTAGCCCCCCTTTTCTCACCCGATCCCCCTTTACTCTTTACATACTACTTTTTTACATTGACAACTACCCCTTCATCCCCTACAACACCATTACCACTATTCAAGAGCACACTACACCCCTACTCACCAGAATCTAACCTCACCGATTACTCACTTTTCAAGTATGACACTTGTCCTAAGTATCAAACACAATTAAACATATAGTGTGCAAAAGCATGGCACCCCACCAAGCCTATCAACTTCCCCAAACATAAATGTCTCACTTAGCTACACTTAAAGGGTATATTAACGTTGTCACAACAAATTAAAATCACCAAATCCAGTGTAATTATCAGTATTGAGGGTTCTGAGTTCATGAATCCAGAACTCAGAACCCTCAATACTGATAATTCTAAAGGTCTAAATATAGACCTGGATCTACAGGCTTTTATGTGAAAATAAATGCTTACATCAAACCATCTACACCCTGTCCTTGGTAGTGGGGTATAATACATAATACTTATTTCTTTCATGCCTCATACTCTGTGGTTAAACTATAATAATACTTTGGGAAACGATGTTTTTAGGGTCAGCACTCTTTAACTCATGTCTTTTATGTCTTAGACCAATATGCTGTCTATATATATATATATGTATTGACGTTTTAGATTTATATACAGTTTTTAATGTACGCTTAAAGTTCTTATCAAGAGATTATTAATTGTTTAAAAAAAAAAATCTCCTTTTTTTCTATGTATTCCCTATGTATTTCTGTGTATGTTTATGAATTTTATTAATATCAATTAATGTGAAGTATGCACGGCATGTTGTTTTTAATACTAACATATCAAATGAATTCTCCTCATATACATTATTTTATAATGGCGGTCCTGTAATCAGTATATTATGCTCTGACTCGCCTTTTTTTTTATTTTTTTAGATATATTTGTAACCTTTCTCTGTATGGTCATATGTGGGACTTTCTTTATCCATGGACTGAGCACTGTCAGCACAAATCGACCTATCAGATCGTTACATTTCAGAGGCGTGTCCCAGCCCGCTTGGTTCAAATAGGAGCCAAATTTAGGATAACGACATTCTCTTGAAAAAGTCGGGTCGTAACCCGACGAAACGCGTAGAGTTTTAGTGCACCAAGAAATACTGAGCTACATTACAGTAGCCTACCACTTTTAGTATTCTGTGAATCTACCTCTGCCTTTTCGACTTTCGATTATATCAAACACAATTAAACATATAGTGTGCAAAAGCATGGCACCCCACCAAGCCTATCAACTTCCCCAAACATAAATGTCTCACTTAGCTACACTTAAAGGGTATATTAACGTTGTCACAACAAATTAAAATCACCAAATCCAGTGTATAAAAACGAAAATATTATCCCCGTTAACCAAGCATATCAGAAAAAATACATCATCCCGCACAGCACCCACTCTTTGTCTTCATATCTCCACAGAAAGTCTATCCAAAGCCATTCTCACATTGTTAGCACATCAGTTCACTGTCACGTTTGTCACCCCAAATGTCCAATTCACACCCTCATAAGTTAATACAACATTTATTTTGGAAGTATCCTCTTAACACAAATTGAATAAAAATCGATGAGCAGTATATGCATCTGACAGAGGACGATATAATGAGAAAACAACCTAGGTTTAATCTGCAAAAGTCTAATTGATCGGTTCAACCCAAGTACATGCCATATACAGATGATATCTTCTAAAAAATCTTCTTATCCATTCTTGTAATGGTATATTTTATATTAATTTAAACATAAATACTATGAGAGATATTAATGAAGAATCAATATTAACCTAAAAGTTACATGTGAGTTATTAACTCCAAGTACATGGCTGTATTGAGTCCATCTATACACATTATCCACACTATTCACAGTCCAAATCTATATCCCGAGTCAGTGTAATATAGTGGACACTTATAAAAACTGACAAATGTGCAACGAACGATATCGATCAAACACAAATCTGCATAAAGTAGATCATCATCCCAGAAATATACATCAATAACTCTACAGAATACATTATTAGTATTATATCAAGGTTTAAGACATAATTAAAATTCATTTAGAGAATAAGATATCCATAAAGACAGCGGTGTAATTCAAACACCCATCAATCAAACACAGAAGAAATCTGATTGGCGACCAACCGACAATAGGGTGGAGCAAAGCCAATAAAACACCGAAAAATGTTGCGCGCGTCACCCTTTGAAAAAGCCGGAATTACAAACGGCGAAACATGTTAGGGAGAGGTTGACATCTCGATTTCAACCCATTTAGTTTTTTAATCAGCAAAAGAACGTAGAACTTAGATAAAACAATGAATGCATGAATGAGTATTGGGGATTAATGTAAAAAACAAGTTGGGGGAAGCTGAAGTGGATGTTTCTAGATTCAGTATTACTTAAATACGTTGTGAATGCAAGGATAACGAAACCATAATATAGTGTGAATGTGAAAAGAAAACAAGTGTGACTCCGAACTTTATTAAGTAATTGCCGTTATAGAAGTTCCAGTATTACTTGACCGGAATATACTACAATCTATCTGACGCTAGTCAACACTCTAAAAGATCACACGACTGTTATACCTAAAAATATACCGGCTCCCAAACAATACTGCTGGAAACCGGGGGGACTATTGCTGACTTCAGCTCAGTTGTTATTTTAACAAATTAAGACCCACATTTGTTTGGTCTACCCAATAGCATAATTATAAAGAGCTATATAAATATAAGAAATTTATATAAGAAAGCTATCAGGGTTTAGATATATAAAACCATTGCAGTATTATACAGCTGACCGTATTAATTAATAATACAAGTGAACCGCAAGAATATATAAACAATATTGTGAACAAATCCTGTACTAGCAAGTAAGATCTAAGACTGAATAGACCAAACATATACAACAGTGTCAGCAAATAAAGAAACAATACATTAGGTCAAGTGTAGTGACTTCTGAGAAAATTTAAAAATATACAAAACAATGTAACATACTGAATCACACAAAACTGTATTTAACTCAAAGCCAACATAGATACTAAGGGGAAATAGCAACCAGCTCGATACTGACTTGATTCTATATATAAAATAGAACCAATAACTATTTCATTTGAAGCTTGCGACCCCAATACTCCACTAGTATCCATGTTACTAGAACAAATAGACTGAACAATAAGCACAATAACAACCAAGTCTCATTATCACACTAAGACATTGATCACAAGTATTAATCTATATCATCTCCAACTATTGATACAAATATCGGTATTAACGAGTTAAATAACTAAATACATATATATAGAAGCGTCTATATGCATGTTTTAAAAAAATCTGTTCACTTAAATAAAATTAAGAGAAAAGATATAACAACTTCTGGATAAAGCAGAGTACCCCCAGAAATAAGGGGAATGCTCATATTACGTGTGTAAGAACTAATATATAAATTGCTATTTAAGCATTAGCTAAAGGCACTTATCTTTACAACACACTGCAACTCGATTTATACATTTCTTCTCAATATTTAAACTTCATAAATACAGCAGAATCATTTCTGCATATATATACATTACTAAAATCCTAAATCATACAAGTTCAATACATATAGCAGAATCACTTCTGTATATATACACAATACTAAAATCTTAAATCATAACAGTTTATTCTCTCATAAATTTAATTGAGTACGATACTTCATCATCTCAGCTTGTAACACAAGCCCAATAGAGGAGGTGTATATTATCCAGTTAGATCAGAGAGATAAAACATTTGTAGTAACACTATAGGCATTCACAACAATAATTTGACACAATAACACAGGTGTCAGAGATACAAGAGAATCCACACTTACATCAGCTCTTCAGATAACCTTATTCTAGAACTATAATATCTGAATATTGATACCCCTCTCTCTTATCGTTACCCCATCCAAATACTAAACACAGGGTACAATTTAACCCTAATTTCCAAGTTCTACGCGAATTTGTGTTTTTAATTGTATGTTATTATCATTTTTTCTTCTTTTTTTTAAGTGTTGAAATAAAAGTTAGGTTTTAATTTTAGACATACGCTGCTCCACCCACATCTCTTTCCTATTCAAGGTTTTGATACCTATATTAGTAATAGGGGGACAGTAAGTGCTAAAAAAATGCAATCTGCCCTTGGAGCCAGAAATTAACATTTCTGACTCTACTCTTTTCTAAAACAATCAGGAGGTATGATGCTGGATCTGAGTGGGAGCTCTTCAGATTTTATGAGTGAACGGGATAAGGCATCAGCCTTTCCGTTTTTATCTGCTGGTCTGTAAATGATGGAAAAGTTAAAGCGATCAAAATAGAGGCTCCAACGAACCTGTCGGGCTGAGAGAGTTTTGTTTCTTTGGAGATACTGCAAATTTTTATGATCAGTAAAGATGTTAATAGGTATGGTAGTTCCTTCGAGCAGATGTCTCCAATGTTCGAGGGATCGGCGGATTGCTAAGAGTTCTTTGTCTCCAATAGCGTAGTTTCTTTCAGCAGGTGACATTAATTTGGAGTAAAAGGAGATGGGATGTAGAGGTTGACTTAAAGAACTTTGCTGAGAGAGAACGGCTCCAATTGCATAATCCGAAGAATCGACTTCTAACGTGTACTGGTACTGAGGTTTGGGAAAATGCAAAATGGGAGCTGATGTGAATTTTCTTTTTAAAATTTGGAAAGCTTTCTCTGCCTGAGCATTCCAGATGAAAGGTGTTGTACTGCCAGTTAAAAGTGTTAAAGGCTTGACTATAGAAGAGAAGTTTTTGATGAATTTTCTATAGTAGTTTGAAAAACCCAAAAACCGCTGTACATCCTTCCTTGATTTAGGTTGAGGCCAATCGAGAACTGCGTTTACCTTTTCAGTCTGCATTTGAATACCTAAGGGGGAGATGTTATAGCCCAAGAAGGATACTTGATCTGTGTGGAACATGCATTTTTCAGGCTTTGCATATAGTCTATGCACTCTAAGCCGGGAAAGAACTTGACGAACATGTTTTACATGTTCTTCTCTGGTTCTAGAATAAATGAGAATGTCATCCAAATATATTACAAGACATACGTCCAACAGATCTCTGAACACATCGTTGATAAAGTGCTGGAACGTAGCGGGGGCATTACACAGGCCGAAAGGCATTACCAGGTATTCGAAAAGACCATACCTGGTCCTGAATGCCGTCAGCCACTCATGGCCCTCCTTTATCCTTATTAAATTATATGCCCCTCTTAAATCCAACTTGGTGAAGATGGTGGCATCAGAAAGTCTTTCGATCATTTCTGGAATTAAGGGTAATGGATAACGATTCTTAATTGTACATTTATTGAGTTCGCGGTAATCAATAATGGGTCTTAGACTGGAATCTTTATTTCGCACGAAGAATATCCAGCTCCAGCTGGAGAAGTGGAAGCTCTAATAAATCCTTTCCTTAAGTTCTCCTCTAAATATTCTTTCAAATGCTCCAATTCAGGGGGGCTGAGAGGATAGAGATGACCGTAAGGGATCTTGGCACCAGGTTGAAGGTCTATCGGACAGTCATATATCCTATGAGGTGGTAAGTTCTCTGCCTCTGTCTTACTAAACACATCTTTAAAATCAGAATATTCATTGGGTAGGTTATCTATTGTTGTATGAGTTTGCATTAATAAATGACCAGTGAGACAAGTATTTCTGCAATAATCTGAATTAAACTTTATTTCAAAAGGGGACCAAACAATAGTTGGGTTATGAAGTTGCAACCACTTCATCCCAAGAACCAAAGTGAAATGAGGAGAGGGTAAGACATCTAAGGACATCAATTCTGTATGTCCACAGATATTCACAAAAACAGGAATGGTCTCATGGGTTATGGGACCAGAAACCATGGGTGATCCATCGATTACTTTGATGGGGACTGGTGTCTTCTTGCAGATCAAGGGGATACGATTCTGAAGACAATAGTGAAGATCTAAGTAGTTACCAGTAGCCCCTGAATCAATGATAGCGTCATCAATTTTCAGTAGACTTTGTTCCAGCTGTAGAGAAAGAGACAGCGTGCAATAAGATGTCTTTAACTGAGAATGTACAGATGAATTAATAAGTTTAAACTTACATTTCTTAGACTTTAACAAGACTGTGCAGTCTTGAACATTGTGAGTAGGACTGGCACAGTATAAACAAAGATTCTTCATCCTACGGCGTAATTTCTCTTCAGGACTGAGTGGTCCTCTGAGGATTCCTATCTCCATTGCCTCAGGCTGAGGTTTAGCGGAGGCGTAGTAAGGACTGGTAGTAGCAGAGTATGAAATTTTAGGTTTAAATCTGTTGCAGATTTTTCCGCTTTTCTCTCACGGAGGCGGCGGTCAATTTGAGTAGCCATTCTCATAAAGGCGTCTAGAGTTTTTGGTTGTTCAATCCTAGCAAATTCGTCTTTCAAAGCCTCAGAGAGACCAATACGGAATTGGTTCCGCAAGGCTATGGGATTCCAAAGAGAATCAGCAGAAAACTGTTTAAAGTCTGTGATATACTCCTCCACGGGTCTTTTGCCTTGTTTGAGGCTTCTCATGGAGGATTCAGCTGTGAGCTGGATATCTGTATCTTGAAATAATGCATCCATGGATGCAAAGAAAGCTTCTAGTGATCCTAAAATTGGATCCTCTGTCTCAAAGAATTTGTCAGCCCAGTTTCTTGGTTCCCCTCTGAGGAATGATATGGTGGTCAGAACCTTCACTCTCTCAGTGGGGTAAGTCCTGGGTTTCATGGAAAAGAGTAAGTGGCAGGCATTTTTAAACTGCCTGTACATTTTTCTATTGCCTGAGAAATGCTCTGGTAAGGAAACCTGTGGTTCAAGCATAGTCTCAAATTGACTAGATTTCAGTGCAATGGATTCTTTTATAATATTTCTTAGTGCAACATTTTCAACTTGTAAGTCGTGTAAGCCCTGGGCTAACTGATCAACCCTTTGAGTGAGATTAAAAACAACCTGTGGAAGATCTACTGGTTCCATATTTTTTTTTTTTTTTTTTTTTTTTTTTTTTTTTTTAGGCTTGGTATTATATAATGTTACTCTCAATTAATGTTTGTTATATGGAACACAACAGTAGTAAAAATTTGGTTGTTACACTTTATTTATTGAATCAACTACTGACAAGCAGATTCTGAAAAATAAAGTGTTTTATTATTTCAAAATATACACAGTCTATATCTTTATCTTATAAACACACACTGTATACCTTTTGACAGAATAATTAAAGTATTGGACAGGGAAATATAAGACCACCTTATGGTAAAAACAGGTTGTTAATAACAACTCTGATTCACAGGTTGTTAAATGAAGCAAGCAAGACTGGGCTATGGTAGAAGTAAGGTAAAGTTATTCAGAACACACTCTGGCTCAGCGTGCAGAAAAGTACACAGATCCTGGATTCACACTCAAAGAATAATTTCAGGATGGAGAGCGTAATACTACCTAAATATGTATAATCAAATACTGCAATATTTGTAAGTGGTAGCAAGCTAAGCAGTCAGTAGTAGTATTTGCAGAGAGTGTACCTGAAATGCTGCAGGAGCTGAGAAGTCTGATGTGGAGCAGGCAGGCAGCGTGTGAATGCTAAATGAGAAGGAAGTGAGCCTGTGAAGTCACTGGCAGAGCTGACAGCCTGGAATGTAGCAGCGGCTGCTGCTGAAGCAGAGAGACACTGAGAGAAGGTAATAAATCTTCCTTTACCCCACTGAGGAATCTTGCAGAGGCATCAAATGAGGAAGTAAGTGAGAGTAGGATCCGGTATTTAGGAAATCCAGCAGATATTTCAACCTGTTAGAAAATAAGGCAGAGAGGCTTAGACAACTTGTAATCCAGAGCATAATACAAGGAGTACTCAGTGGATACTGGAACACAATACCAAGCACTGATTGCAATGTGCTGTGTTGTTTTATAGGAGGAGCAATCAATTAGGAGAAACTTCAGAGTCTCTTAAAGAAACAGTGCTCAACCCTGACAGTCTTAGACCAATATGCTGTCTATATATATATATGTATTGACGTTTTAGATTTATATACAGTTTTTAATGTAATTTTACTCCCATAAACTAACATAGAACCGGTCGGTATCTTATATTCAGTGCAAGGACTTACGCAGCGAAAATTGAGAAATTTGACTCCATTTTCACCTTGCCTCACAATCCCTGGAAGCTTTTGTTTGCTTGTCTTGTGAAGAGCTGGTGTATGACCAGGAAAACCCTCCTAGGCTGGCCGGGCTCCAGGAACTCCTAGTCGGCCGCCTCACAACGGACACCTGCCTAACCCCTCTCAGGCTGTCCAGACTCCTGGTCGGCCACAGGACAGCAGGACACCTGCTAACTTTACCCCTGGTCGCTCCATCAACCATGTGCCCCAGAGCTCCGCTCTTTTGGGGATTAGTAGCCCCTAGGGAGGACAAGAGGTGGGGGAATTACCGGATGGGAACTCCTTAGGGAACCGGGGGTTTTGGACACCCTATCCCAATAATTCAACGGACTGTACCTCCGGTCCCCAGAAACGAATCATGCTTATTTTTGGACTGTGGCATCTGGGGACAGAGTCCTTTAAAATGACACCTTGGAAGTGCTGCCAATTCACCGGGATCACCCCAAAACAGTCACCACTGTGTCCTGGGATTCTGTGGGACTAGGGTTGCTATGGAGGCGCCGGTCAGTCTGGAGGGGCGGAAATGGCAGGAAAACTGTGGCATTGTCTTCTGTTCTTATCAAGATAAGTGTGTGTATAAAAGATGTGTGTTTTGCTCAATAAAATCAGTTCTTATTTCACCTGAATGCTTGTCTGTCTAGTCATTTAGGTGGGCTCCTGCTAGAATCACTTTCTTGGGCTACATAGCAGCCTGTTCCAGGCAGAGAAAGGATCCTCAGGCAGAGCTACCCAGCCTGGGTAGCTGGAGTCTGTCACAGGGTTGGACCCTGGGTACTGATGCTGTCGGGCATCAGGGGTGGCTACAGGCTGTGGTCATAGCTGCAGTCGGAAGGGAGGAAGCAGGACCCGTTTGACAGAGCTACCCAGTCGGGGTAGCCGGGGTATCCGTCACATTGGCTGGCAGCGGTGGGATCTGCTTCTTTCACACAGTTTCTGCTGACAGAGGAGACGTACCACAGTAGCCGGTAAATATGGAGGCAGTGTTCTTAGGGAGAGTACAAAAGATGCTGACCGGAACAAATTATCCTTGTTCAGAACAGGACATTCTGGCATGGAGGAACCTTGTCCTCCGAGACCTCTGGTGGGAGGCTCTTCAACAGGAGCAGGAAAATGGAAAGGTCCTCCCCACGAATGACACGAGATTCCGGGTTCGGTGGACTGTGAGACTGCCTTTCCTGGGAGAACAGCCAAAGAAGGAATGGCTAGCTGTTCTACATAGACTGATCCAGCAAGAGATGTGCGTGGAGAACAGCTATCAGGCCCTCCAATGGCTCGCTATGCAAGCGCAGCCATGGCTGAAGGAAGGCTCCCCCACAGAGGCCTTTGGCTTCGGCGGCCCTGGATCACTGTTTGCAAAAAGAACAAAGGACTCACAGTTTGGGAGCGAGACAGACCAGGGTCTGGAGGATATCTCTGGGCTCCAAGAGGAACTGCTGGATCTCTTGGAGGAGACCTGGCTGCTGGACGATCTGGATTTTATAATTGACCAGGAAGAGGCACTGTTCAAGGAATACAAGAGGCTGCTGGATCTCGCTAAGCAGCGTGCCAGGGGCATACAGATCTGGGGTGCAGCCCTCTGGGATTCATGGAGCTCGACCGTGGACGAGTGGCAGCAAAGAAAAAGGGAACCAGGGCTGCTGGATCCTGATCAGCAGTCTAGCTCTGAGCTTATAGACTTGGACAAGGGAGCCACCAATGCAGAAGTGCTGACAACAGGGCAGAGAGCCGCCAGCCTCTGCCCAGCACCTGTAACAGCTCCAGGAAACCTGGGAGCAGAGTTAGTCGTCCTCCCTCCCCTTACAGAGAACCCCTTGCAGGTAGAGATGGATGTCAATAACTCTCCCCAGCAGCAGAACCCTTTCCCGGGAGAGGAGACAGTTGGTCTCTCTCCCCAGCAACAGAGCCAGAAGCCGGGAGAGGAGACAGTCGGTCTCTCTCCCCAGCGGCAGAGCCATCCCCTGGGAGCGGAGGTAGTCGTCCTCCCTCCCCGTAAACAGAACCCTTTTCCTGGGAGAAGAGACAGTCGGTCTCTCTCCCCAGCGGCAGAGCCAGGAGCCGGGAGAGGAGACAGTCGGTCTCTCCCCCCAGCGGCAGAGCCATCCCCTGGGAGCGGAGGTAGTCGTCCTCCCTCCCAAAAAACAGAACCCCTTCCTGGGAGAGGAGACGGGAGAGGAGACAGTCGGTCTCTCTCCCCAGTGGCAGAGCCATCCCCTGGGAGCGGAGGTAGTCATCCTCTCTCCACGTAAGCAGAACCCCTTTCTGGGAGAGGAGACAGTCGGTCTCTCTCCCCAGCGGCAGATTCATCCCTCGGGAGCAGAGGTAGTCGTCCTCCCTCCCCTTACAGAGAAGCCCTTGCTGGGTGAGACGGGTATCGATATCTCTCCCCAGCAGCCGAATCCCTTTCTGGGAGAGGAGACAGTTGGTCTCTCTCCCCAGCGGCAGCACAGTTTTCCATGGAGCGGAGGTAGCAGACCTCCCTCCCCAGCGGTAGATCTCCTTCTCGGGAGAAGAGACAGATGGTCTCTCCCCTCAGTAGCTTGGCAGGGTCTCTACCCTTTTCTTGTCCCGGACTATTTCTCACCGGGGGCAGGCGTTGCATTAGGCAAGGAGGAGAAAAGCTTATACAGTTGGTGCCACATGTTTGGGCACCCGAGCTTTGCCTGCCCCACCAAGGAGCAACCTCCCCCTCTGGTCTGGGGTGGGTCCGCCAGTACTAAACTGAGTATCACAGAGAGAGGCAGTGTGGCCCTGGAACTTGAGGACCCTGAAACTTGTGGGACAGCAATTGTTTGGGAGCCGGCCTTGGCATACTTGTTTGGGACGTTGCTTTACGTGACTATCCCTGCCCCCAGGATGCCCCAAGCTCTGGAGAGATGGGATCACCTCTCCCAGCAACCGAGAAGTGGAGGGCCACCGTCGGACAGCCCCAGGCTGACCCGTTAAGGGTCTAGCCGGGTCTGCCGAACTGGAGGGGGGGAAATGTCACAGATACCAGACAGCTAAGGCTTCCCCCCACCCCTGTTGTTTCTCAGTGGTGTTGGGCTCCTCAGAGCAACCACAATCCCTGGAAGCTTTTGTTTGCTTGTCTTGTAAAGAGCTGGTGTATGACCAGGAAAACCCTCCTAGGCTGGCCGGGCTCCTGGAACTCCCGGTCGGCCGCCTCACAACGGCACCCGCCTAACCCCTCTCAGGCTGTCCAGGCTCCTGGAACTCCCGGTCGGCCACACGACACCCGCTAACTTTACCCCTGGTCGCTCCAGCAACCATGTGCCCCAGAGCTCCGCTTTTTTGGGGATTAGTATCCCCTAGGGAGGACAAGAGGTGGGGAATTACCGGAGGGGAGCTCCTTAGGGAACCAGGGGTTTTGGACACCCCTATAACCATAACTTCAACGGACTGTAACTCCGGTCCCCAGAAACGAATCATGCTGATTTTTGGACTGTGGCATCTGGGGACAGGGATCTTTAAAATGACACCCTGGAAGTGCTGCCGCTCCACCGGGATCACCCCAAAACAGTCACCACTGTGTCCTGGGATTCTGTGGGACTAGGGTTGCTATGGAGGCACCGGTCAGTCTGGAGGGGCGGAAATGGCGGGAAAACTGTGGCATTGTCTTCTGTTCTTATCAAGATAAGTGTGTGTAAAAAAGATGTGTGTTTTGCTCAATAAAATCAGTTCTTATTTCACCTGAATGCTAGTCTGTATAGTCATTTAGGTGGGCTCCTGCTAGAATCACTTTCCTGGGCTACATAGCAGCCTGTTCCAGGCAGAGAAAGGATCCTCAGGCAGTACTGATGCTGTCGGGCATCAGGGAGGCTACAGGCTGTGGTCACTTGCCAACTACATAGCTGCTGTTGGCAGGGAGGAAGCAGGACCCGTTTGACAGAGCTACTCAGTCGGGGTAGCCGGGGTATCCGTCACATTGGCTGGCAGCGGTGGGATCTGCTTCTTTCACACAGTTTCTGCTGACAGAGGAGTCGTACCACAGTAGCCGGTAAATATGGAGGGAGAGTTCTTAGGGAGAGTACAAAAGATGCTGACCAGAACAAATGATCCTTGTTCAGAACAGGACATTCTGGCATGGAGGAACCTTGTCCTCCGAGACCTCTGGTGGGAGGCTCTTCAACAGGAGCAGGAAAATGGAAAGGTCCTCCCCACGAATAACACGAGATTCTGGGTCCGGTGGGCCATGAGACTGCCTTCCTGGGAAAACAGCCAAAGAAGGAATGGCTAGCTGTTCTACATAGACTGATCCAGCAAGAGATGTGAGTGGAGGACGGCTATCGGGCCCTCCAATGGCTCGCTATGCAAGCGCAGCCATGGCTGGAGGAAGGCTCCCCCACAGAGGCCTTTGACTTCAGAGGCCCTGGATCACTGTTTACAAAAAGGACAAAAGGACCCACAGTTTGGGAGCGAGACAGAACAGGGTCTGGAGGATATCTCTGGGCTCTTGGAGGAGACCTGGCTGCTGGACGATCTGGATTTTATAATTGACCAGGAAGAGGCACTGTTCAAGGAATACAAGAGGCTGCTGGATCTCGCTAAGCAGCGTGCCAGGGGCATACAGATCTGGGGTGCAGCCCTCTGGGATTCATGGAGCTCGACCGTGGACGAGTGGCAGCAAAAAAAAAGGGAACCAGGGCTGCTGGATCCTGATCAGCAGTCTAGCTCTGAGCTTATAGACTTGGACAAGGGAGCCACCCCAGCAGAAGTGCTGACAACAGGGCAGAGAGCAACCGGCCTCTGCCCAGCACCTGTAACAGCTCCAGGAAACCTGGGAGCAGAGTTAGTCTTCCTCCCTCCCCTTACAGAGAACCCCTTGCAGGTAGAGATGGATGTCAATAACTCTCCCCAGCAGCAGAACCCCTTCCCGGGTGAGGAGACAGTCGGTCTCTCTCCCAAGTGGCAGAACCAGGAGCCGGGAGAGGAGACAGTCGGCCTCTCTCCCCAGCGGCAGAGCCATCCCCTGGGAGCGGAGGTAGTTGTCCTGCCTCCCCGTAAACAGAACCCCTTCCCAGGAGAGGAGACAGTCGGTCTCTCTCCCCAGTGACAGAGCCAGAAGCTGGGAGAGGAGACAGTCGGTCTCTCTCCCCAGCGGCAGAGCCATCCCCTGGGAGCGGAGGTAGTCATCCTCCCTCCCCGTAAACAAAACCCTTTTCCTGGGAGAAGAGACAGTCGGTCTCTCTCCCCAGCGGCAGAGCCAGGAGCCGGGAGAGGAGACAGTCGGTCTCTCCCCCCAGCGGCAGAGCCATCCCCTGGGAGCGGAGGTAGTCGTCCTCCCTCCCAAAAAAACAGAACCCCTTCCTTGGAGAGGAGGACATCTGTCTCTCTCCCCAGCGCAGAGCCAGGAGCCGGGAGAGGAGACAGTCGGTCTCTCTCCCCAGTGGCAGAGCCATCCCCTGGGAGCGGAGGTATGTCATCCTCCTCTCCACGTAAAGCAGAAACCCCTTTCTTGGGAGAGGAGACAGTCGGTCTCTCTCCCCAGCGGGCAGATTCATTCCCTCGGGAGCGGAGGTAGTCATTCCTCCCTCCCCTTACAGAGAAGCCCTTGCAGGGAGAGACGGGTATCGATATCTCTCCCCAGCGGCCAAATCCCTTTCTGGGAGAGGAGACAGTTGGTCTCTCTCCCGAGCGGCAGCACAGTTTTCCATGGAGCGGAGGGTACAGACCTCCCTCCCCAGCGGTAGAATCTCCTTCTCGGGAGAAGAGACAGACGGTCTCTCCCCTCAGTAGCTTGGGCAGGGGTCCTTACCCTTTTCTTGTCCCTGACTATTTCTCACCGGGGGCAGGCGTTGCATTAGGCAAGGAGGAGAAAAGCTTATACAGTTGGTGCCACATGTTTGGGCACCCAAGCTTTGCCTGCCCCACCAAGGAGCAACCTCCCCCTCTGGTCTAGGGTGGGTCTGCCAGTACTAAACTGAGTATCACAGAGAGAGGCAGTGTGGCCCTGGAACTTGAGGACCCTGGAACTTGTGGGACAGCAATTGTTTGGGAGCCCGGCCCTTGGCATACTTGTTTGGGGACGTTGCCTTACGTGACTATCCCTGCCCCCAGGATGCCCAAAGCTCTGGAGAGATGGGATCACCTCTCCCAGCAACCGAGAACCGTCGGACAGCCCCAGGCCAGCCCGTTAAGGGTCTAGCCAGGTCTGCCGAAATGGAGGGGGGGAGATGTCACAGATACCAGACAGCTAAGGCTACCCCCCACCCCCCTATGGCCTTACCCCTGTTGTTTCTCAGTGGTTTTGGGCTCCTCAGAGCAACCACAATCCCTGGAAGCTTTTGTTTGCTTGTCTTGTGAAGAGCTGGTGTATGACCAGGAAAACCCTCCTAGGCTGGCCAGGCTCCTGGAACTCCCGGTCGGCCGCCTCACAACGGACACCCGCCTAACCCCTCTCAGGCTGTCCAGGCTCCTGGAAATCCCGGTCGGCCACAGGACAGCAGGACACCAGCTAACTTTACCCCTGGTCGCTCCAGCAACCATGTGCCCCAGAGCTCTGCTTTTTTGGGGATTAGTATCCCCTAGGGAGGACAAGATGTGGGGAATTACCAGAGGGGAGCTCCTTAGGGAACCGGGGGTTTTGGACACCCCTATAACCATAACTTCAACGGACTGTAACTCCGGTCCCCAGAAACGAATCATGCTGATTTTTGGACTGTGGCATCTGGGGACTGGGAGCTTTAAAATGACACCCTGGAAGTGCTGCCGCTCCACCTGGATCACCCCAAAACAGTCACCGGTCAGTCTGGAGCGGCAGGAATGGCGGGAAAACTGTGGCATTGTCTTCTGTTCTTATCAAGATAAGTGTGTGTATAAAAGATGTGTGTTTTGCTCAATAAAATCAGTTCTTATTTCACCTGAATGCTAGTCTGTCTAGTCATTTAGGTGGGCTCCTGCTAGAATCACTTTCCTGGGCTACATAGCAGCCTGTTCCAGGCAAAGAAAGGATCCTCAGGCAGAGCTACCCCCCCACAATGCAAAGTACCTATCAAAACTATTAACCACTAAACCGCCAACCCCCATAACGCATTAAACATAATTAACCTATTAACCCCTTAACCTGCCAAACCCCCGCAATGCAAAGAGCTAATCTAATCACTAAGCCCCCAAACCTAACACCCCCTAAATTAACCTCACATACCTAAAATAAAAAAATACTAAGTTAAAATTAAAATTCTTAACATTACTTAAGAAAAACCCTAAGATTAAATTAAAATAAATCTAAAAAGTACCAAAAATAAAAAAGTCTAGAATTACAGAAAAAAATTAATTATCCAAAATAAAAAAATTAAACCTAATCTAATACCCCTATAAAAATAAAAAATCCCCCAAAATAAAAACACCCCCTAATCTAATACTAAAATACCAACAGCCCTTAAAAGTGCCTTTTGTAGGGTATTGCCCTAAAGCGATCAGCTCTTTTACATTTCAGTAGCTCTCATCCTATTGGCTAATTCAAATCAGCCAATAGGATTTTAGTAGCTCTCATCCTATTGGCTGATATGAATTTTTCAGCCAATAGGAATGCAAGGTACCCCATATATAAACAGGTACCTTGCATTCAATCTTCAGTGTGCTGCAACGAAGTACGAAGAGGATCCTCCAAGCTGGATGGCTCCACGGTCGACGGTCTTGTTCCGTGGTCACCTCCGCGCTGTCTTCGCCCTGAATGAAGATAGAAAAAGTCCCTGCTCTGGAAGATGTCGCCGCCTGGAAGAAGACCTTCTCCCCCGGACTTTAGGAACGGTGAGTACCTATTTGGGGGTTAGACCTAGGTTTTTTTTTGTAGATTACGGATTTAATGGTCGCAAAAGAGCTGAATGCTCATACAAATGCAATGGGGCAATGGGTAGCTAAGGTTTTTTTAGTGTTAGTTTTTTTATTTTGGGTGGTTTGCTGGGTGGGGTTTTTTGCTGTTAGGGGGGACTTAGTATTTTTTTTATATCTAAAATAACTGTTTAACTTAGGGCAATGTCCTACTAAAGGCCCTTTTAAGGGCTATTAGTAGTTTAGTTTAGATTAGGGAGTGATTTTATTTTCATAGGGGTATTAGATTAGGTTTACTTTTTATATTTTTAATAATTTGGTTTATTTTTACCGTAATTTTAGATTTATTTTAATTTAATCTTAGTTTTTAGGAATGTTAGTTTTTTTAAGTTTTTTTAATTTATCATTTAATTATTTTATGTAATTAGGTTAATTTAGGGGAACAAAATACTAATACAAACAACAAATACAGGCTATTGCAGATGTAATTGCAAATTACTGTATACAATGGGTAAGAACAGTACTCCCCTTTAGGTGGACCGCTGCCTTCTTACAGGGAGGGGGGAGGGACTGTTGAAATATGTAGAATTCGGATAGAGAAGGCGCAGGTCCTGTATTCCTCTTGAAACTGTTCTCCCAGATATCACTGAGGATAAGAAAATCTGATATCTATCAGAAGTTGGCTCATCACGGTAGAATTCCTCCAGTCTACGGATGCAGATGAACTGGGGATATAAAGGATACTCCGATATTGATGTTATAGCAAAATCCAGAAAAAAAGCAAATACTCACTTCCTTGGAACCTAAGGTCCGGCGATTTCATAAAAACAGCAGAATCGATGTATATATAAAAAAGGAACAAATGTTTATTAACCCCTTAATGACCGGACCATTTTTCAATTTTCTTACCCTTAATGACAATGGCTATTTTTACATTTCTGCAGTGTTTGTGTTTAGCTGTAATTTTCCTCTTACTCATTTACTGTACCCACACATATTATATACCGTTTTTCTCGCCATTAAATGGACTTTCTAAAGATACCATATTTTTCATCATATCTTATAATTTAATAAAAAAAAAAAAAAAAATATGAGGAAAAAATGGAAAAAAACACACTTTTTCTAACTTTGACCCCCAAAATCTGTTACACATCTACAATCACCAAAAAAAACACCCATGCTAAATAGTTTCTAAATTTTGTCCTGAGTGTAGAAAATACCCAATGTTTACATGTTCTTAGCTTTTTTTGCAAGTTATAGGGCCATAAATACAAGTAGCACTTCGCTATTTCCAAACCACTTTTTTTCAAAATTAGCTGTCTGCCAGTACCCAATTTGCACAAAAACAAAAGTATTTTTTGCTTTTTTGCTTTTTTGGGGGGTTTTCTGTAGTGTAGCAGCCCCCCACAATACCCCTACCCCCCTCCCCCTCCCAGATCCTTTTAATATGATTTTAAAAAAAAAATCTCCCCCCCCCCCCCTCTTCCCTCATTGGTGTCAGTGGCCAGCTAATGCGCGCGCACGCGCGCCCCCCGCACGCTCCCGGCACCCGGCGTGCACATTGCACTTCTAGGAACCGGATGCCGGGTAGCGATGGGCCGCCCCACCCACCTCCCTGGTTGCGCTCCCACCCACCAACTAACTACCGGTGCAGAGAGGGCCACAGAGTGGCCCTCTCTGCATCGGAGGTCTTCATAAAAAGGTATTGCAGGATGCCTCCATATGGAGGCATCACTGCAATACCCTGAGAGCTGCTGGAAGCGATTGCGATCGCTTCCAGCACTCTCCTAGACAAACTGACGTACCAGGTACGTCCCATTGTCATTAACATACTTGTTAATGCATGACGTACCTGGTACGTCAGTTGTCATTAAGGGGTTAAGATAGCTCTGCGCATTTCGACGATTATATCATCTTTTTCAAGAGCACAGTTAAAAGCTGATAAAAAGATGCTGCTGTGTGGATCGCTTGGTCAGTTTAAATACATAATGCTCACATTCCACTTCCGGTTTCCTGAAATTTGACTTACAAAATATACATTATTTAAAACCTATTTAATTTATTCATATCCAATGAAAATATTTACCATTAGTGTTTATAGCTTGGAATCAAAACATGCCAAAATTTAAAAAAACATAATTTATGTAAGAACTTACCTGATAAATTCATTTCTTTCATATTAGCAAGAGTCCATGAGCTAGTGACGTATGGGATATACATTCCTACCAGGAGGGGCAAACTTTCCCAAACCTCAAAATGCCTATAAATACACCCCTCACCACTCCCACAAATCAGTTTAACGAATAGCCAAGAAGTGGGGTGATAAGAAAAAAGTGCGAAGACATAAATATAAGGAATTGGAATAAGTGTTGCTTATAACAAATAAATCGTAACCACCACAAAAAAGGGTGGCCTCATGGACTCTGCTAATATGAAAGAAATGAATTTATCAGGTAAGTTCTTACATAAATTATGTTTTCTTTCATGTAATTAGCAAGAGTCCATGAGCTAGTGACGTATGGGATAATGACTACCCCAAGATGTGATCTTCCACGCAAGAGTCCACTAGAGAGGGAGGGATAAAATAAAGACAGCCAATTCCGCTGAAAATAAATCCACCACCCAAAAATAAAGTTTAAAATCTTTATAAGAAAAAAACTGAAATTATAAGCAGAAGAATCAAACTGAAACAGCCTGCCTGAAGTACTTTTCTACCAAAAACAGCTTCAGAAGAAGAAAACACATCAAAATGGTAGAATTTAGTAAAAAGTATGCAAAGAAAGACCAAGTTGCTGCTTTGCAAATCTGATCAACCGAAGCTTCATTCCTAAACGCCCAGGAAGTAGAAACTGACCCTAGTAGAATGAGCTGTTAATCCTTTGAGGCGGAGGTTTTACCCGACTCGACATAAGCATGATGAATTAAAGGATTTCAACAAGCATGCCAAAGAAATGGCAGAGGCCTTCTGACCTTTCTAGAACCGGAAAAGATAACAAATAGACTAGAAGTCTTTCGGAAATTCTTAGTAGCTTCAAATAATATATCAAAATCTCTAACTACATCCAAAGAATGCAATGATTTCTCCTTAGAATTCTTAGGATTAGGACATAATGAAAGGAACCCACATTTCTCTACGAATTCACAACCTTAGGTAAAAAATTTAAAAGAAGTTCTCAACACCCCGCCTTACTCCTGGTGAAAAAATCAGAAAAGGAGACTCACAAGAAAGAGCAGATAATTCAGAATACTCTTCTGGCAGAAGAGATGGCCAAAAGGAACAAACTTTCAAGAAAGTAATTTAATGTCTAATGAATGCATAGGTTCAAACGGAGGAGCTTGAAGAGCCCCCAGAACCAAATTCAAACTCCAAGGAGGAGAAATTGACTTAATGACAGGTTTTATACGAACCAAAGCTTGTACAAAACAATGAATATCAGGAAGATTAGCAATCTTTCTGTGAAAAGAACAGAAAAGAGCAGAGATTTGTCCTTTCAAGGAAACTTGCAGACAAACCTTTATCCAAACCATCCTGAAGAAACTGTAAAATTCTCGGAATTCTAAAAGAATGCCAGGAAAAATGATGAGAAAGACACCAAGAAATATAAGTCTTCCAGACTCTATAATATATCTCCCTAGATACGGATTTACGAGCCTGTAACATAGTATTAATCACAGAGTCAGAGAAACCTCTTTGACTAAGAATCAAGCGTTCAATCTCCATACCTTTAAATTTAAGGATTTGAGATCCTGATGGAAAAAAGGACCTTGCGACAGAAGGTCTGGTCTTAACGGAAGAGTCCACGGTTGGCAAGAGGCCATCCGGACAAGATCCGCATACCAAAACCTGTGAGGCCATGCTGGAGCTACCAGCAGAACAAACGAGCATTCCTTCAGAATCTTGGAGATTACTCTTGGAAGAAGAACTATAGGCGGAAAGATATAGGCAGGATGATACTTCCAAGGAAGTGACAATGCATCCACTGCTTCCGCTTGAGGATCCCTGGATCTGGACAGATACCTGGGAAGTTTCTTGTTTAGATGAGAGGCCATCAGATTTCTCTTTAGAAGAGGCCATGACTGAAGAGCTCTGAAAATTGCACGGAGTTCCAAAATATTGATAGGTAATCTCACCTCCTGAGATTCCCAAACCCCTTGTGCTGTCAGAGACCCCCACACAGCTCCCCCAACCTGTAAGACTTGCATCTGTTGAAATTACAGTCCAGGTCGGAAAGAACAAAGAAGCCCCCCTGAACTAAACGATGGTGATCTGTCACCACGGTCAGAGAGTGTCGTACAATCGGTTTTAAAGATATTAATTGAGATATCTTTGTGTAATCCCCTGCACCACTGGTTCAGGCATACAGAGATGAAGAGATCGCATGTGAAAACGAGCAAAGGGGATCGCGTCCGATTGCTAGCAGTCATAAGACCTAGAATTTCCATGCATAAGGCTACCGAAGGGAATGATTTGTGACTGAAGGTTTCGACAAGCTGATATCAATTTCAGACGTTCTCTTGTCTGTCAAAGACAGAGTCATGGACACTGAATCTATCTGGAAACCTAAAAAGGTTATCCTTGTCTGAGGAATCAATGAACTTTTTGGTAAATTGATCCTCCAACCATGATCTTGAAGAAACAACACAAGTCGATTCGTATGAGATTCTGCTAAATGTGAAGACTGAGCAAGTACCAAGATAACGTCCAAATAAGGAAATACCACCATACCCTGTTCTCTGATTACAGACAGAAGGGCAACCAAGAACCTTTGTAAAAAATTCTTGGAGCTGTTGCTAGGCCAAAACGGTAGAGCCACAAACTGGTAATGCTTGTCTAGGAAAGAGAATCTCAGAAACTGATAGTGATCTGGATGAAATCGAATATGCAGATATGCATCTGTAAATCTATTGTAGACATATAATGCCCTTGCTGAACAAAGGAGGCAGGATAGTCCTTACAGTTACCATTTTGAATGTTGGTATCCTTACATAACGATTCAATATTTTTAGATCCAGAACTGGTCTGAAAGGAAATCTCCTTCTTTGGTACAATGAAGAGATTTGAATAAAACCCCAGCCCCCTGTTCCAGAACTGGAACTGGCATAATTACTCCAGCCAACTCTAGATCTGAAACACATTTCAGAAATGCTCGAACCTTCGCTGGGTTTACTGGGACACGGGAAAGAAAAAATCTCTTTGCAGGAGGCCTTATCTTGAAGCCAATTCTGTACCCTTCTGAAATAATGTTCTGAATCCAAAGATTGTGAATGGAATTGATCCAAATTTCTTTGAAAAAAAACGTAATCTGCCCCCTACCAGCTGAGCTGGAATGAGGGCCGCACCTTCATCGTGGACTTATGATCTGGCTTTGGTTTTCTAAAAGGCTTGGATTTATTCCAGACTGGAGATGATTTCCAAACTGATACCGCTCCTGAGGATGAAGGATCAGGCTTTTGTTCCTTATTGTGATGAAAGGAACGAAAACGATTATTAGACCTAAATTTACCTTTAGATTTTTTATCCTGTGGTAAAAAAGTTCCTTTCCCTCCAGGTAACAGTTGAGATAATAGAATCCAACTGAGAACCAAATCATGTATTACCCTGGAAAGAAAGGGAAAGCAAAGTAGACTTAGAAGACATATCAGCATTCCAAGTTTTAAAGCCATAAAGCTCTTCTAGCTAAAATAGCTAGAGACATATACCTGACATTCAACTCTAATGATATCAAAGATGGCATCACAAATAAAATTATTAGCATGTTGAAGAAGATTAATAATGCTATGAGAATTATGATCTGTTACTTGTTGGGCTAAAGCTTCTAACCAAAAAGTTGAAGCTGCAGCAACATCCGCTAAAGATATAGCAGGTCTAAGAAGATTACCTGAACACAAGTAAGCTTTTCTTAGAAAGGATTCAATTTTTCCTATCTTAAAGGATCCTTAAAGGAAGTACTATCTGCCATAGGAATAGTAGTACGCTTAGCACGAGTAGAGACAGCCCCCATCAACCTTAGGGATTTTGTCCCCAAAACTCTAATCTGTCAGGATGGCACAGGATATAATTGCTTTAAAACGTTTAAATGAATTACCCAAATTATTCCATTCCCTGGAAATTACTTCAAAAATAGCATCAGGGACAGGAAAAACCTCTGGAATAACTACAGGAGATTTAAAAACCTTATTTAAATGTTTAGATTTAGTATAAAGAGGACCAGAATCCTCTATTTCTAATGCAATTAAGACTTCTTTAAGTAAAGAACGAATAAATTTCCATTTTAAAATAAATATGAAGATTTATCAGCATCAACCTCTGAGACAGAATCCTCTGAACCAGAAGAACATTATCAGAATCAGAATGATGATGTTCATTTAAAAATTCATCTGAAAAATGAGAAGTTTTAAAAGACTTTTTACGTTTACTAGAAGGAGGAATAACAGACATAGCCTTCTTAATGATTTAGAAACAAAAATCTCTTATGTTATCAGGAACACTCTGAGTATTAGATGTTGACGGAACAGCAACAGGTAATGTAACATTACTAAAGGAAATATTATCTGCATTAACAAGTTTGTCATGACATTCAGTACAAACCAACAGCTGGAGGAACAGATACCACAAGTTTACAGCTGATACACTTAACTTTGGTAGATACCAGCACCAGGCAGCGATTTTCCAGAAGTATCTTCTGACTCAGTGTCAACGTGGGAAATCTTGCAAAATATAATAGCAAAAAAACAACATATAAAGCAAAATTGATCAAATTCCTTAAATGACAGTTTCAGGAGAATGGGAAAAAATGCCAGTGAACAAGCTTTCTAGCAACCCAGAAGCAATAAATAATGAGACTTAAATAATGTGGAGACAATTAGCGACGCCCATATTTTTTTAGCGCCAAAAAGACGCCCACATTATTTGGCGCCTAAAATGCTTTTGGCGCCAAAAATGACGCCACATCCGGAACGCCGACACTTTTGGCACAAAAAAACGTAAAAAATGACGCAACTTCCAGCGACACGTATGACGCCGGAAACAGAAAAAAAAAATTGCGCCAAAAAAGTCAGCGCCAAGAATGACGCAATAAAATGAAGCATTTTCAGCCCCCGCGAGCCTAACAGCCCACAGGGAAAAAGTCAAATTTTAAGGTAAGAAAAAAATGATTTATTCATATGCATAATCCCCAAATATGAAACTGACTGTCTGAAATAAGGAACGTTGAACATCCTGAGTCAAGGCAAATAATGTTTGTAATACATATATTTAGAACTTTATAAAAAAGTGCCCAAACCATAGCTTAGAGTGTCACAGAAAATAAGCTTACTTACCCCAGGACACTCATCTACTTGTTGTAGAAAGCAAAACCAGTACTGAAACGAAAATCAGTAGAGGTAATGGTATATATAAGAGTATATCGTCGATCTGAAAAGGAGGTAAGAGATGAATCTCTACGTCCGAAAACAGAGAACCTATGAAATAGACCCCGTAGAAGGAGATCATTGAATTCAAATAGGCAATACTCTCCTCACATCCCTCTGACATTCACTGCACGTTGAGAGGAAAACCGGGCTCCAACCTGCTGCGGAGCGCATATCAACGTAGATCTAGCACAAACTTACTTCACCACCTCCATAGTAGGCAAAGTTTGTAAAACTGATTTGTGGGTGTGGGTGAGGGGGTGTATTTATAGGCCATTTTGAGGTTTGGGAAACTTTGCCCCTCCTGGTAGGAATGTATATCACATACGTCACTAGCCTCATGGACCTCTTGCTAATTACATGAAAGAAAAGCCCAATATTGCTATTGCGGGTCTCTAATTATATTATGTGCTTATCATTGGATAAGAATAAAAACACTTTTAACCAATAGTTGTCAATAGCTCAAACTGATCAATGAAAAATAGACGCTGGTTTATGAGTTCTCAATGAGTAGCTTATTGTATAAGTTCCAAATCAGGTCCGTATGTCCCGTTAGCCACAGGCACTTTCGAGTTTTAGTACAAAGACCATATTTGTTCTGGAATACATAATTTTGACAGATAAAAGTAGTTATACGTACTGTGCCAATATTGTAATATACAGTACGCCAAGAATATAATACATTTATTGACAATGAACATAAAAAAACCTAATATATGTGTTATTACTAAAAAATTATATCAATATACAATATTTTTATATGACTAAAAAATAATAATTAATATGTAAAAAAAAATATTTTTGTGTGTTGATTTTTAGTGCATTTTGTGGTGCAATACCATCAATTGGTCATGTAAAGATATAGGAACATATCTATCATTCTAACCATAAAAACTCCTTAACTTCATCAAATAATTATTAAGTGCTGAATATGTGATTTGATATATATCAACATTGTGGACACATATCGAGGTGAAATGTAATAAATATACATTCAGTGACTAACTATCAATGGTTATTTTGTTTTTTTGTAAATTAAACCTCATTTGTAAATATCATTGGAATTTTAATAAACAGTGTGAAATGTTTATGTCAACATTAGATAATACAATACATATATTAGTATTCATGGGAGAAAAAAAATATATGCTTTGGTAAGGATATTTTGTTTTCATGGTCATACATAAAGTTACATAAAGGCTGCAACTCCTATATCCTTATTTAGACCCCATTCACCATATGTTCTTAAAGTGTGTATCCACCAAAGTTCCCTTCTGTCTAAATCCTTTTCTATCTTACCTCCTCTCCAGTGGATGGAAACCTTCTCTATTCCCACCCACAATAGATCATTCTTATTTTACACATGGCAGTTGTTACCATGTAAGGGGACACCATGATCTTCTTTTTCTTTGTCTATTTTATTTAAGTGTTCTAGTTTTTACAAAACGTGATGTCTGACCTAAATATTGAACCTGACAGTTACATTGTAACAGGTATATTTCATCTTGTGTTTTACAACTGATTACATTTTTAATTTCATAAGTTTTACCAGTTACAGTTGAAGAAAATGTTTTATGAACCCTTTTGCTGCAATTACATGCTTTGCAATGGCCACAGGTATATAAACCTTTAAGGTCAGAGATCTGTATGGGTTTTGGAGTTCATACCTTTTATCAGAGAGGGAGAAAATTTTTATTTGAAATTTGTACCTTTTCTAAAGGTTATCTGTGGTTTATCAGGGATTATTGTGTTTAAAACCTCATAATTTTTCATGATATGCCAATATTTATTTAATTTGTTTATGCCCACAATTAAAGGTGGTAATGAATCTGGGAAATGTTTGTTGTTGTTTATTTTCTTGATTATTTTGTTGTAACAAACTGTTTCTGTCTTTCCTTCTTACTTCCAGTCTATCTTGTTCTAGATTTGTGTCTCTGTACCCTTTTTGTATGAATCTTGATTTTAGAATGTGTGATTGTTCATCAAAGTCTTCGATTCTATGACAGTTTCTCCTGACTCACAGGAATTGTCCCTTAGGGATTGCCTTAAGCCAGGACAGATGATGTTCACTGTCTTGTCTAATGTAAGTGTTCATGTCACATCTTTTAAAAAACGTTTTAGTGTGTATAGTTTCATCCATAACAAAGATGGAAATGTTGTTGTTATTTAAATGAGAGATGAAGTGGAGCAAGGGATCCTCCTCTCCCTTCCATATACACAGAATGTCGTCAATGTATCTCCACCATGTCACCAGGTCCGCCCCATGTGAACCATCCGACCACACATATGTGTGTTCAAAATGCTCCGTATAGATGTTCGCTTAACTGGGGGCGAACCTGGTGCCCATGGCGGTTCCACATATCTGCAAATATTGATTATTATTAAACCAGAAAAAGTTGTGTTAATATGTAATCAATGGACTGAATAATACAATCTAAATGAGGGGCTGCTAGTTCTGTATCTTGATCCAATTTCCATTTGATAGCCTGTATATGCTTTTGATGGTCTACGATAAAATAAAGGGAAGTTACGTCCATTGTGACCCAGTAATAGTCTGGTTCCCATTTAATTCCTTTGAGTATATTAAGCACATGCTTAGTATCTTTTAGACATGATTTAGAGGATTGTGCATATGGTTGCAAAGAATAATCAACAAAGGCTGATAGATTAGATGTTAAAGAATCTATCCCACTAATTATAGGTCTACCTGGGGGTCTTTCTGTGTTTTTGTGGACCCTGTGGAAGAAATAGAATATTGGCATTCTCGAATCAACCTTGTATAAAAACAAGCACTCTTCTTTAGAAATTATATCCCTGTCCAATGCTTTTAATATCATATCATGTAGTTCCTTTGTGAAGTTCTTTTTTTATGTTAATTTAGGGGGTGTAAGGTTAGGGGGCTTAGTGATTAAATGAGTTATTTGCGTTGTGGGGGGATGGTGGTTTAGGAGTTAATAGGTTAATTAGGTTTATTGAGATGTGGGGGGTTGGCGGTTTAGGGGTTAATAGTGTAATTAGGTGTATTGCATTGTGGGGGGATGGTGGATTAGGGGTTAATACATTTATTAAGTAGTTTGTGTTGTTGGGGAATGGTGGTTTATGGGTTAATACATTTATTATGTAGATTGCGATGTGGGTGAATGGCGGATAAGGGGTTCATACATTTATTAGGTAGATTGTGATGTGGGTGAATGGCGGATTAGGGGTTAATACATTTATTAGGTAGATTGCGATGTGAGGGGATGGCGGATTAAGGGTTAATAGTTTATTAAGGTATATTGCATTGTGGGGGTGACGGTTTAGAGGTTAATACATTTATTAGTATTTTTTATGTGGGGTGATGGTGGGTTAACTTTTACGGGCGATGTAGGATTTTTTTGTGTTTTTTTTACGCACCGGCAGTTTCTAAACTGCCGTAAGTCACTGGCGACTCCAGAAATGTGTATTTCTGCACATTGGCAGTTTATCTGACTTACTGCAGTATATGAACTGCCAGCGCAGTTTATGCGATTCCCTGATGTGCGAGATGAATTTACGGGCGACGCGGGTTTCAGCAGTTGCGCTGAAGACTGTTCCGCATATGTATCTCGCCCATGGAGTGAAATCTTCCTATCCAGTGAGCTCCATTACTTTATATAGGAGCCATATCGCTAATCACAGAGACTGCTCCTTTTTCCGATCATTACACCAGTGCAGCCCTGCAAAGGTCGACGAGAAAAACCACATTTGACCCCTAGAAGTTTAGATATTCTGGTCCCCCCCCCCTAAGAGAGACTGACTGCCTCAATTAGACGTATATAAAAAGAGCCTGACTAATTACATTGCACTACAGGTGTGTGGGGGAGAAGGTTAGCCTTACAGAGGAAAAAACCTCCTGCTTATAATAAACCCCTTATTTCACCCTGCCCCCACAACAAGTTACAAATTAGCTGGTTTTAAATGCAGGTCAGTAGAAATTCTCAATAAATTATTCACAAAGAGATGCTACAAGGATAAATGAATAAAAATACATTACATACATTACATGTAAAATGTCCGTGTTTTAACTAATGAGTGAGAACATAAACACTGGTATCATTTATTTGGATTTATTTCAACTATTTTGTTTTGTTATTTTTAGTTCACTTTTTATATGATACAGAAATTCAAAAAGCTGATCAGTGTAGAGTAAACCAGGAACCCTGATGACATAACAATTACACTATGTAAATAAATAACTGTGGATGTTTTAAGCCTTTCCTACCGCGACTTATTTGTCTACAACAGAACAAAGTTCCAATGTAAACAAATAAGTAAAAATTTAAATCACGGCGATCGTGTATGCGATCACGTGATTTCAATGATGGTAACGTTTCAGGGAGAGTGCCTAGATGCTTGTCTGCTTTCACGTTTTATAACGCTCTGTCACCAGGTTTGGGGACTGACTTTCTGATTGCCGAACTGTCTCCTAGCTTTCCCCTTGTCTGCTTTTTCACGTTATAATCCTGTCCTGAGTTATTACCTGTCATCGCTCTGTCACCAGATTAGGGACTGACTTTCTGATTGCCGAACTGTCTCCTGATTACCCCTCTGTCTGCTTCTCCTGTTATGACGCTGGTTTCTGCTGACATTCCTGGTACCTGACTCTAACTTGTCTTCTGACAATTCTACTGCACTTCCCTTCTGCGAAATCCTGACGTCTGTTTCCAGCCTCTGCACAAGGGTAGAAGATGTTAACGGCCTGTTTCTGGCTCCAACTGCCTGAGCATCTTCTGCTACCAAGTCAGCTAACGCTCAGTTGTCCATACAGTTTAATGGCTAGACATGTCAAAGCTAAAGTGATTCAGGGTTCATGTGTATTTCCCTTAACAAATATATAATGCGGTGTGTTTTGTTTAAATTGGAAACATAGGCACATTATAGTGTTATTAATTTAGTACAACTACAAAACATAAACAAAATGTATTTTACAAACAATACATTTATTTAGAAAGTTGCTGTCTACATATTATTCCACACATATCGTATTGCCAAAAAACATCATAACTTTATATACATTCCAGTAAGTGATCTTTCAACTAATGCAGTTTATAACTAGGCCAAAACTACCCATTTTCAACTAATTTGCTTAAACTTTAGTATCAAGCTTGTCATTATTTGTTATTATTATTATCATCAGGTATTTGTAGAGAGCCAACAGATTCCGCAGCGATAATCACATAACATGCATAATATCATCTGCAACCACACGCGGTACAGCATAAAGGTTTCTCCTCTGGCTTCTAGACTAGAAATGTATTCTTCAAAATATTTCTCCACTCTCTTCCTATTATTATCAGGTATTTGTAGACCGCCAAGAGATTCCGCAGCGCTGTAAACATACACGTCGGTGTACAGGATAGCTAAAAGGATGGATGTACTCTGCTAAGCTGAATCAGGCATATGGCATAGCCACCAATCAGCAGTTTGCTCCCAGTAGGGCATTGCTTCTACTGAGCCTATCTAGATATGCTTTTCAATAAAAGATACCAAGAGAACGAAAAACATTTCTAAATTGAAGTATATTGAAAAGACTTTTAAAATTGCCATGTTCTGTCTGAATCAACAAAGTATCATTTTGACTTTCCCTTAACTTCTGAGCCATTTTACCCTGTGCTGAGCTGTTTTTGAGTCTTTAGATACAGCTCACCTTTAATCCCTGCTGTAGGCCATGTTTCAGTGAGAACCCCACCCCTATTATTTATATATATAGTTGTTTTTAGCAGCCCCAGCTGACTATAATATTATTTTATGTATATATCATAACAGATAAGAACTCAACAACAAAATGTGTGAAAAAATGTAATAAATAATGTTATAAACAATTGCTTGTGTTTTTTTTTTAAAAAAAAACACTTTAGTTAAAAGAAAGAAGGGGTTATCCTCATAAAAATAAGGGCACTTGGGTATCATTATATAACTTTCATGTGCACATAGGGCTTCCATGAGACTATACTCAAATGAATGCACATTAGTTAATGCCAGGTGATCACTATTTACCAAAATAGCTCAGAGTCTGGAGTAAAAATTCAACCTTTATTCGGAGCTAAGATTACGCAGAAGCCGAAACACGTCAGCTGATATGGCAGGACACACTAGAATGCGTTTGCTGTCCTTGTTTGTTTTCACAAAGCTCCGAGTAAAGGTTGCATTTTTACTTGCCTCCGGACTCCAAACTATTTTGTTTCATGTGAGGCCGGCATGTGTATACCAGAGGAAGTTCCTGTGAGCTGCACCCAGCACAGGCCAACGAGAGGCTAGATTGAGGGAGGTGTGAGGAGACCAGAGTGTTACGGAAGACGCCGGATGCGGTCAGCAGAGCGGACTCGCGATTGAGAACAAAGAGGTTAGACGACTTGAAAGAGAGGACGAGAAGTGGATACGGTCACTCAGTGACATGGGGCTCAGGAGCCTCTTCCTTGTCTCGTTTGATTCCCTAGGACTGTGCGGTACCTTCGCCAAACTGTGACTTGCTGCCTGTAACTCACTGACCTCCTTTTGCCTCTGTTACATGCCGGTGTACAATTATTCCTTAGCACCAAGCTGTGTGATATTGGGAGCAGCACAGAGACGGGTCACTCCTTTTTCATAGGTGATCACAATTACCACAGTAATTACCTAGCTATTAAAACCCATATAGGGGCTTCTGGGCTTTAAAACAACGAATCCATGGGGGTCTCTATATTATAAGTGCATAGAGACCACCCTTATTAATATATATTATAATTTTACTAATCAAGGTTACGTTTTTTCTAAACTATATAGCCAGATAAGAAGTTAACCGCATATAAATAAGGACATTTGGGTACATTTATATCACTCCCATCAGCCTCTGCTCAAATGCACATTTATTCACACCAAGGGATCACCATTAGTACAGTGATCACATGGCAATACCAACTTATATAGGAGCTTATGGGCTTTAAACAAGGTGTCATGGGGTCCCTAGGCCGTTTATAAGAATACGTAAATGTGTATTTTATACTTTCACATACACACTGTATAATTAGAGCAGGTCACCGCCATTCACCAGCAGGCAGGCCTTGGGTATTTCTAGGGCTTAAAGGGAAATGAAGCATTTTCTTTCACAATTTAAACAGAACAACAACTTTCCAATTTACTTCTATTTTCAATGTGGCTTCATTCTCATGGTATCCTTAGCTGAAGGGGTAGTAATGCACTACTAGGAGCTAGCTGAACACATCAGTAAGCCAATAAGAGGCATATATGCAGCTACCAAACAGCAGCTAGCTTTTCTACAAAGGATATCAAGAGAACAAAACAAGTAAAATAACAGAAGTTAATTGGAATTGTATGCTCTATTTGAATCATGAAATTACATTTTTGAGTTTCATGTCCCTTTAAGGAAGCTGAGATTGAAGGGGTTTAGAATATTTACTGCTCCATTCAGCCAATAGCTGCTGCCTGTACTTCTGCGTCTCTTGTGCTGGTGATGTCACTACGTAATGCTGGACCACCTCATATGCTATAAATATGCCCCGCCTACACTTAAACCCCAGGGTAGAGAGGGGCGTAATTTACTCCAAAAGCACCCCCGGATCACAACACGTGGTCATCATCAGCACTAAAAGGGTTAATCAAATGTCAGTACTCTTCTGTGTGTTACCCACATTAATATTTTATTAAAGGGACAGTGTACTTTAACAATACTTGTTATACCAGATGCAGGGTATAAAATGTTATGGGAGATTGCTCATTTAGATTTATTTTTTCATATGAAATAGCTATTTTTTGTCTCTTGGAAACACAACCCAGTAAATGGGCTGAGTTTTGAGGGATAACAGATTTAATTATTGTATCACTCTAAATAAACACAAAGGCTTCCTAATCTTATCATTGTCTGGAATAACCATTGAAAATAAATGTATTAGAACCTCTCTGTTTCAACCCCCTGGGAGAGTGATTTCTACAATACCTTTCCTGTTTACTTAACTTTTCTAACCAGTAATTAAGTTCTAAAAAAAAACACTTTTAGTATAGGTGGGAAAAAATAAACAAAAACAGCTATTCAAATGACAAAATAAATAAAGGAGCTATTTGTGAACATGTACTTTGCATCTACACATTCTCTTATAAAGAAGAATAGACAAATGAAAATTAGACAATAAAGATTTCCTTTCTGACAATTCATTGTGCCTATGTGCGAACGCTAACCTCTAACGTATATCATCACGGGTCTTCCTACCCGCTCGGCTAAACTTGCATATCATCCCCCAGTGCTTTAGGTTCAGTCATTTTATGACCTAGCTCAGTGGTCAGGATCGAGGCTACTTTAGATTCACTAATCCCCAAATCAGACCAAAGCTGTGCGCTATTTGTCACTGATATGTCATTAACCTGGGAGATAATGAGATGCCTCCTCTTGAAGAGCCGGCGAGCAGATACCTGTGTATGTATTGTGGGGTGAGAGAGGGTCTATCACTATCGCACCTTAGTGGTTGTGTCCCATATCACTATGGTTATCTCAGGTAAGTGCCACTACCCTGCAGTCCCATAACACTATGGTTATCTCAGGTAAGTGCATACCCAGCGGTCTCATATCACTATGGTTATCTCAGGTAAGTGCCATTACCCTGCGGTCTCATATCACTATGGTTATCTCAGGTAAGTGCCATTAACCTGCGGTGCAATATCACTATGGTTATCTCAGGTAAGTACCATTACCCTGCGGTCTCATATTACTATGTTATCTCAGGTAAGTGCCACTACCTTGCAGTCCCATAACACTATGGTTATCTCAGGTAAGTGCAACTACCCTGCAGTCCCATAACACTATGGTTATCTCAGGTAAGTGCCACTACCCTGCAGTCCCATATCACTATGGTTATCTCAGATAAGTGCCATTACCCTGCAGTCTCACATCACTATGGTTATCTCAGGTAAGTGCCATTACCCTGCAGTCCCATATCACTATGGTTATCTCAGATAAGTGTCACTACCTGTGATCACATACTAGCTACCCAGGCGTAGTGGATTAAAAGAGAGGACTCTCCTTATATAAAAGTATCATTCACTTGCCCCATGTAGATTATATGTACGGGCGCTAGTGACTTCAAAAGTACCATGAAAGTCACTTGTGCAGTTTATAAAGCCAATAAACACAATACCTATTTCATGATAAAGGTCCAGTCTAAGTGAAGCTAGGGCAGTATATAGATTCCATTCCTATTTACTATAAACCTGTTCTATATGCTATAAATGACCCCACTAGTAATAAAAATGAGGGGCTTTTTGCCTCTATAAGTGAAGCAATTCCCCTATATACAGTCTAGCTCTAAAGGGAGTCACCTCTCCCAAGTCATCACCTGTATCCTGAAGTTGTGTAACAACATTACTTTAAAGGTTAAATTCCCTTTTTGAAATGAAAGGTTTCCTGTTTCTCTAAATAAAGTAGGTGGAGCTAGAAGCCCCTCCCCTACACTTCTCTGGTACCTAACGTTACAGACGATCGCGTCTTTATTTGCTGATTATCTGCATCTTGCAGAGACAACAGATCCCTCACATATACCTAGAATTGCTGCAGAATCATTTCTAAAGCCTCATCTGCCAGATTACAAGTGACAGATTTACTGTAATAAACAGCTGAAAATATAGAGGATTCATTGGATATCTTCATTTGCACTAAAACTCTTCTTTATCCTCTGCGCTAACGGACATTTTTATTCTACAGTTTTGCCACATGTGGGAGGTTGTATCTATGTGTATTAAAGAAACCCCCTTACAAATCATGTTGTGCTTTTTATAGTCCTTAAATCTTTCTGCTCTCTTGCCTACTTAGGATTACTCTTTAACAAAGATAACAAGAAAACAAAGCAAATTTGATAACAGACGTGAATTGGAAAAAATTAAATTTTCACTTTACTGTCCTTTTAATGTTTTTCATTTGTATTGAATTTGTATCTCTTTATTGCAACGTGGTTACATTGAATATAATGCTCTCCAAAATCATTGTATTTATCTGCTAGATAACTGGTATCAAATTTAGGCCCAAAAGGGCCCACACTGTTCTTGTATGTATCTTTCTTTTCTGTTCCATACTTTTGTAATTGAGGTGCCTCACTGTTTCCTGGTATAGAAGGAATCCGGGCAATGTGAGGTCTATAGATTATGCTCTGTAATCACGATATGCTTCTGATTTGCACCTGCTATACTTTCCTTACTAAAGGGAAAAATAAATTTTGACCATGTGAAGGGCTTAACTACTGGGGTAAGTAATTTCACTGTGTGAATATGAAAGTTTTGCCCCTGTGTAAAGAGAGCTAACAACTCTTTTCCACATCCGGTATAAGTAAGTGTTTGGGTTTTCTCCATGTGTAACCTTTCAATTCATACGAGATGTCTCCTTTGTGTGAAATATTTCCCACATGTGAACAGATTCTGCCCTTTGTGACTCATATTACGGTGTATAAGATGTCACTTGTGAAGCACGTCCTACACTCTACTCATATAAAAGGTTTTACCATTGCATGGATATGATGGTATGTTAAGAGATCATACAAGCATTCAAAACTGTTTTCCAAACTCTGTACATGTGAGTTGGTTCTCCTCTGTATGAATCACTTGGTGTGAGAGGAGATTTGATTTACTTGAAAAGCTTTCACCACATTCCATACAAGTAAACCGTTTTTCTCCTCTGTGGATTCGTTCATGAGATCGGAGATTACTCTTTCTAGTGAAGCTTTTCCCACACTGTATACACATAAACGGCTTCTCCCCTGAGTGTATCTTTTGGTGTCTCAGAAGATGTGACTTGTGTGCAAAGCTTTTCTCACACTCTTTACAAGTGAATGGCTTCTCCCCTGTATGAATTACTTTGTGTATTAGGAGATATGCCTTATCTGAAAAGCTTTTGCCACATTCTGTACAAGAAAACAGTTTCTCCCCTGTGTGGGTTCTTTTATGAGAAATGAGTGTACTCTTCTGTGTGAAACATTTTCCACACTCTGTACAGGTGAATGGCTTATCTCCTGTATGAATCATTTGGTGTTGTACAAGAACTGACTTATATGTAAACTGTTTTCCACATTCGGTGCAAGAGAATTGTTTCTCCCCTGTGTGGATCCTTTTATGAGAGTTTTAGATTACTCTCTTGTGTAAAACATTTCCCACACTCTTTACATTGTGAAAGGCTTCTCCCCTGTATGAAGTTGTTGATGTCTTAGGAGGACAGACTTCTGTATAAAGCTTTTTCCACACTCTGTACATGTGTAAGGCTTCTCCCCTGTATGAAGCTTTTCATGTCTTAGGAGGACTGACTTTTGTATAAAACATCTCCCACATAGTTCACAGGTGTAAGGCTTCACCCCTGAATGAATCATTTGGTGCCTTAGGAGAACTGATTTATATGTAAAGCATTTACCACATTCTGTACATGTGAATGGTTTCTCCCCTGTGTGGATCTTTTCATGATAAGTGAGATTACTCTCTTGAGCAAAAACATTTCCCACACTCTTTACATCTGAAAGGCTTTTCCCCTGTATGGAGCTTTTGGTGTCTTAAAAGGCCAGATTTATCTATAAAACATTTCCCACACTTTGAACATCTGAAGGGTTTCTCCCCCGTATGAAGCTTTTGATGTTTTAAGAGGACTGACTTTTGTACAAAAAATTTCCCACACAGTGTACATATGAAAGGTTTCTCTCCTGTGTGAATCCTTTGGTGTTTTAGGAGATTTGTCTTACTTGAAAAACATTTTCCACATTCTGGACAAGGGAATGGTTTCTCCCCTGTGTGGGTTCTTTCATGAGATGTGAGACTACTCTTATCTATGAAACAGTTTCCACAATATGTGCACATGAAGGGCTTCTCTCCTGTATGGATCCTTTGGTGTAGTTGGAGACCATACTTGCTTGTAAAGTATTTTCCACACTCTGTACAAGTGAATGTCTTCTTCTCTGTGTGACTTGTTTGCTGGAATGAAAGACTTTTCTTTTCGTTCAGACTTTTTAAATGCTCAGTATATCTGGAATCTTTATCCTCTGTAGGAATCTTTTGATGAGATAAGATGTGGTATTTTTCTTTTTGCTTCAAGTTGTTCTTGCTGTCTATGTACACTGTGTGTTCAAGTTCTTTTAACTCACCATCATCATCTTCAAATTTCTGGTAATATTCATTGTCATCTACAAAGGAAAACAAGGAATAGTTGTTCAATTGAATTAAAGTTTTAATGCATATTATAATAAAATCTACCTAATTAAAGGGACATGAAACCCATTTTTTTCTCTTTCATGGTTCAGCTCGAGCAGACAATTTTAAACAACTTTCCAAATTAATTTTATTATGAAATGTGCTTCATTCTGTTGGCATTCTTTGTTGAATAAGTATTAACTGCACTACTGGGAGTTAGCAAAAAACATTGGATCAGCCAATAACAAGAGGCATATATGTGGAGCAACCAATCAGCAGATAGCTCCCAGTAGTGCATTGCTGCTCCTTAGCCTACATAGGTATGCTTTTCAGCAAAGGATACCAAGAGAACAAATCAGATTAGATAACTGAAGTAAATTGGAAAGTTGTTTCCAATTCCATGCTCTATCTGAATTGTGAAATATTTTTTTGGGTGTTTCATGTTCCTTTAATGGACTTTAGGCTCAGTAAATATTTCTTTAATTTTGTTTTCTATGTTAAGATTTATACTTTATATCAATGTCTTCACATTCAAAGTAAAACCCTGTTAGTATTGTTGAGAATATGATATTCCAGAGAACCTTATCTTTACACCACCTATCTTTAGAGCCTCAAAACCTTTAATAAACCTTAGATGTTACAGGGGCCTTCAAATTAATAGACACTTCATCATTAAAATATTCACAAAGAAAAACAATTAAAAGGAAAGATTAAAACAAGTCTGCGTATACAAAACATTTCCATTAAATCCAGCAGTCAGGAACGTCCCTGCTTTTGGTAACCTTGCCGACTGTGCTAACATCATATCTGTTTCAAGAAATCACCATTTCCAGAAATTACAAGGACAATAACCTGAAAAAAGACCACTTATGTAGGTTTCTGCTTACCTGAGGATATCTGCAACAGCCTGTATTGTAAGCCTACTATAAGCAAACTGTTATGCTACAAACATTGCTTCTGTATCGTATCGTAAAATGTAAACATGACACAAAAGCAGAGGAAGTCCCCAGGTCTTTTGAGTCAGTGACCCTATTCAGAGTTTTAAAACATTTATAGCAATGATTCCTAAGGTATCCATCAACCATAAGAAACCAGCTTATCCCAAAGCAAGACATGAGTGAAAGCAGTTCCTTATTGGCCTTTGGTGTGGGTGATGGCTCCAACATCCAATAGGAAGTACGGTGGGCTCTGTTGATTTACCTTATGGTACGAAATACGCCGAGTTTGGATGGCGCTACCAAGGTCTCTGCAGTAAAAGTTCAAGAAGTTAAAGAAGTCACCTAATCCAGATGAGATGGTGGGAGCTGTCATTGACTGCAGTCCCTGGGCAAAGACGAGAGATGAGTGTTTTCTGCAGTACTTTACAGTGAGTAACACAAATAAGCACGCACGCTAGACCCTTCTTAATAATACAGATTTTGTGTCAAGGAACATTTTTTTTTTTTAAATAATCTTTTATTGAGAATCTTGGTACATAAACATCATTGAGGTAATATAATAAATAATATACATGAACAATAAAGGTTGTCTCTTTACAGTAGTTACAAAAGTGACAATAAATTCCATACATCGACAGATAGTTGTACACTACATTGTTATCAATAATTTGAGAGTCTCATTTTATAGTATATAGCAAAATAGCATTTAGCAGTGGTTAATTCAATGGTTACTTATGAGCCAACTGATATAGGAAACGTTATTACACTAAAAATGATAACCACAGAAATTATACATCTGTAATGAGATAGAAAAGTTTAGTATGACCTATAGTTGGGCATACAAAGTGCCTTTAATACAGATATAATGAGAAGGGAGATTCAGCGGATAAACACTGCAAGAGAAATGTAGGGGGGGGGGGGCATCTACCGAAAGCAATGTCAAGGGTGTTCTAGAATTGTATGAGATATATAGCTGGACAGGGCTTAACTTACATGTCGCAGGTTTGTTAAAGAGTGACTTGGATGCGCAATAGAGTGAGTGAGATACTAAGTTGTGGAGGTGTACTATTTCATAATCCATAGAACATAACTATATTAAGTATAGAGAATATCAGGGCTATTTTAAGTGTCTGATCACTGACACAATAGATTCACAACTGCATACAGAATACAGAAACTGGGCCTACTGAATGTTCCTATTCGCTAGCAATATAATTTAGGAAGATATTACCGTACCTAGAAGACTGAAGTATATAGATATATATATAGATGTACATATATGCAAATGGTAACTACTATAAAAGATTGTGAATACTACTGTTAAGAGGATGCTTGTCCACCTTAGAAGTTGTGTCTGTATGATCATGTGGTGGGTCTGGATAGGCCCCACCAATATAGCTAGTAGCATCTCAATGTGAGCCATTGTATAATGTCAGACGACTGATTTAGGTGATATTGTTATGGGCTATCACTTAATATCCTCACCCCCCTCGCCAGCTGAGGGGACGGAGAAAGCATGTTAGCTAAATAAAAGAATGGTCTTTACTACAGTTTAATGCAATAAAGTGCTCTGTATCGTGACAAGCTAAAGGTGACGACTGTTCAGAGAGGACAGGCGTCTCAGATAGAGTAAAATATTTATTATTAAAAAAAATGAAGCTAATTACCAAAGTATAACTGTTGGGCCTAACCCAAACTTTAAAACTGTTTGCTCCAATAAAAGTTTCATCGGATCATAGGGTAATCATAAAGCCAGACAGTGTATTTAAGCTATTGAGATAGTTCAGTTAGGTTAACCCAGGGCCGGTGCTAGGATTTTTGGCCACACAGGCGAGGATCCATTTTGCCGCCCCCCCCCCCTCCCCCCCCCGATTACATACTGTTACAGAAGCATTAGTTATTTTGTTGTGAAGAGCTTATTTCCCAGCAGCAATGCCTGAACCAGCAAGCCAGCGCCTAAGAAGGAAAACCGTAACAAGTATCATTTCATAAAGAGTTAACTCTTTTTTTTTCAGCTTTTAGAAACTATTGCCTAAATACACATTTTTGCTGGCCTCAGCTCTAAGTTTAGGGATAACCAATCCCATTGTCTAATCACCTCTGGAGCCAGACTGCTAATTGATAAGATGAACTTGTAAACTTGTTATCTTAAGTACTGTAATCCTATTGTGGCCCTGTCAAAGGACAGTGCTCTCTATCTAAATGTGTGATGGGGGATTTTGTGCTTCCCCCCCCTCTCCCCCTGGGAGTGCCCTGTGTGCATGTAACCTTAATAAAAGCAGGCTGGGCATCCCAGTGCTGAGTTCTTGTTTGACCCTCAATCGCAGCGTTGACTCGTTTTTGTGGGCAGAAGGGTATCCTAGCTGTACTACAGCTAAGGGAGATTATTCTATATTTGCGAGACTCATATAGAATACTATGGAAAGCAGCTTCTCCCCTCTTTAGCAATAGGGATCCAGGCTACTAAGCGGTCCATCTCTCAGCGAGACTAAGGGTAACCGTAACATTTGGCGGGCAGCGGTCGGGATTTTCCTGGATTTCCTAGGAGAGGTACAGAACGGATGGAGAGCGCTTACGAAAAATTGAAGCGTACAACCCTAAAGGATTTACTTGAAAGCAGAGGGGGGTACACCAGCAACCGCCGAGGAGAGAGCTGATCGCAGAATTGAACGAACTGGATCAGAGCTTCACAATGGTGGAAACACCGACCACGATTAGTGACGAAAAAAACCAGGATTGTTCGGGAAAGGCTCTCATTATACGGGCCGAACCCCTCCATGGAATTGGTACAGCAGTTGATGGCGGAGGCGGACGAGGATATACGAGAGACTCGAGCCCACGAACTCAACCTAGCGAACGCACACCGCAATGCTGTAGCCCCGCAGGTAATCATCCCTGTCGAAAATGCTGGGAGGCCCAAGATACCCTATACAGCATTTCGACCCTTTCTAGAGAGCGAGACAGGGATTGATGAATATTTGGCGGCCTTCGAAAGGCAATGTGCCCTGCACCAGATTCCCAACAGAGAGTGGCCCACGATATTGTCTGGGAAACTATCCGGGCGAGCCCTGGAAGCCTTTCGTACTCTGGGTGCTAAGGAAGTGACACAGTATGAGCTAGTTAAGGAGACACTGTTGCGACGGTACGCTGTAACTCCGGACACGTATCGCCGACAGTTTCGGGGCACGGAAAAGAAGCCTAACGATACCCATATGGAATGGGCGCACCGAATGCGGAGAGCGGCAAATCACTGGCTGAGCGGAAGTAAAGCGGTGACTGGGGAGGAAATTTTACAATTGTTTCTCTTAGAACATTTTTTATAATGGCATGGAACAGCAAGGGAAGGAATGGCTGCGAGACAGGCGGCCTTCTACCTTAGAAGAAGCAGCCAAATTGGCCGATGAACATTATGACTCCCGTCTTCACGAACCCATGAACTACCGAGCTCCAGCACGGGTCGAACCCAGAGAGGTTTACCGTGCACCCCCCTCGTGCTGAATTCCGAGCCCCCGGTGCCCACAGGGCCCGTCCGACACTCAGGACCACCCAATAACAGCTCTGAGCATCACAGACCGACTTGCCACCGATGCAAGCAACCAGGGCATTTCATGGCTAGCTGCCCCCTTAATACGCACCAGACACCCAGGAATTACAATTACCCCTCTGGGTCCTATCGTCCGGCCCGGGCCCTCTGTGTTAACCAAGAGGCCCCCTATGGAGGGATATGTGGGGCCGCTTCACGAGGCAGACCCTGTATATGCTGCCTCAGATAACCGCCAGCACCATCGGCAGAGGGTATGGCTCGAGGGGCGATCTACCGAGGGATTGCGAGACACAGGGGCTACTATCACGCTGGTACAGAGTCATTTGGTGCCAGAGCACAAGCGATCCGGACAGACTGTGGCCGTTAGAGTGGCGGGGGGGGGATGTGTACAAAATTCCAACAGCTAAAGTGCATCTTGATTGGGGAGCGGGAAAGGGGGCTGTGAACGTGGGCCTAATGGATAATTTACCTGCCGAAGTACTACTGGGCAACGATTTGGGGCCCCATGACTTCTGCCTATGCTCCAGTATGCAACAACGAGGCGGGACCCAGTGACTACACGGGCCCAAGCCCGGACGGAGCGAGAGCTCTCACCAGTGCGGGAGACACAGGTAAGACCTACCCCGACCTTGCCTGACAGGTTAGGCCCCATACCCTGGGACACCCCAGATGCCTTCGAGGCAGAGTCTAAGACTGACCCGACCTTACAAAAGTACCGGGAACGAGCAGAGACCGGAGGGGGCGGGGCAGATAACGAAACATTCTTATGGGAAAAAGGGAAACTATACCGCTGGACAGAGAAAAGGGGACAGCGTAGGCGACAGCTGGTAGTGCCCCACAAATACCGTCAAGAAATCCTCAAAATAGGCCACGACATCCCCTTAGCAGGCCACCTAGCCGTTACCCGTACCCTACACCGCATTACTCACACGTTCTTTTGGCCAGGGGTGCACGCTGACGTTAGAACTTACTGTAACACCTGCGATGTGTGTCAACGAGTAGGAAGGCGAGGCGATCACCCTAAAGCCCAGCTAGTAAATATGCCCATTGTAGAGGAACCCTTCAGCCGGGTTGCTATTGACCTAGTGGGACCACTGGCTACCCCTAGTCCCTCCGGTAAGCGCTACATTCTTACCGTAGTGGACTACGCTACCAGGTACCCAGAGGCTGTCGCCCTATCCAACATACAAGCGGATACGGTAGGCGAATGCACTAGTACAGGTGTTCTCCCCGGGTAGGATTTCCAAAAGAAATCCTATCCGACCGAGGCACCCAATTTACGGCTGAATTAACCCAACAACTCTGGCAGGTTTGCAAAATTAAGTCCCTCCTGAGCTCCCCATACCACCCCCAGACGAACGGGCTGTGTGAGAGGTTCAATGGGACCCTCAAGCAAATGCTCAAGACGTTCACTCAGGAATACCGAGACTGGGAACGCTTCCTGCCGCACCTCCTATTTGCTTATCGGGAGGTTGCCCCAGGAAACGACAGGGTTCTCTCCCTTCGAGTTGCTCTACGGAAGAAAGGTACGGGGACCCCTAAACCTGATCCGGGAGCACTGGGAGGGAGAGATGGAGCTGACGGTGTCCCCATTGTGCCATACGTGCTGGAACTCAGGGACCGAATGGAGCAATTAGCAAATCCGTGCGGGCTAATCTCCAGTTGGCCCAGAGAAGACAGAAAGTATGGTACGATCGGGGGGCCCGAAAGAGAATCTTCACCATAGGACAAAAGGTGTTAGTACTTAAGCCGGTGAAGACAGACAAATTGCAGGCGTCCTGGCAGGGTCCCCTACCAGATCGTAGAGAAAAGGGGAGACACCACTTATGTGATAGCTAGCTGCCATGACAACAATCTTAGAAAGACATTCCATGTAAACATGCTCAAGGAATATTTTGAGCGACCAGAGAACGTGACGGCCGTATGTTGTTCCCCTCAGGAAGACCCCGACAGTTTACCCATTCCAGACCTATTAGAAAAGAGTCTCCCCACAGGTATAGTGGCGCAGGTTCAGATAGGGGGACCGACTTAGCCCCACTGAAAGGGAGCAGCTCAACCAACTCCTCCAGTCCAAACACCTCACCTTCTCCCCGAAGCCAGGGTACACTACTTTAACCACCCACCAGGTAGATACTCCGGGACAAGCTCCCTTGCGCCAGGCTCCGTACCGAATCCCCCGAAGCAGTTAGGACAGGAATGAAGAAGGAGATCGATGAGATGCTCCAGCTCAGGGTAATTGAGCCCTCCGATAGTCCATGGGCCTCCCCAGTTGTCTTGGTGCCCAAGAAAGATGGGACCACCCGGTTCTGTGTAGACTATCGGAGGCTCAATGAAAATACCGTGACGGACGCTTACCCTATGCCCAGGGTAGACGAGCTACTCGATCGTATAGCCAGGGGAAATTACCTGACCACTATTGACCTCTGCAAAGGTTACTGGCAGATTCCCCTGGCCCCGGAGGCTATCCCCAAGTCGGCATTCGTCACCCCATTCGGCTTATATCAGTTTAGGGTAATGCCGTTTGGGATGAAGAATGCCCCAGCTACATTCCAGCGCTTGGTGGATAGGCTCCTGGATGGCTTCCAGAGTTTTGCTTGCGCCTACCTGGACGACATAGCGATCCACAGTGAGTCCTGGGAGGACCACTTAGCTCATGTGGGAATGGTTCTGGATCAGATCCGGGCTGCTGGCCTGACTCTGAAGCCAGAAAAATGCCACTTTGGGATGGCCGAGGTACAGTACCTGGGTCACCGGGTGGGGTGTGGAAAGCAGCGACCAGAGCCGGCCAAAATAGAAGCTGTCGCCAATTGGCCCACCCCCATCACTAAGACTCAGGTCCTAGCCTTCCTGGGCACGGCAGGGTACTATAGACGGTTCGTACCAGACTACAGCACACTTGCCAAACCCCTGACTGACTTGACCAAGAAGAACTTACCTCGACAGGTCCTGTGGTCTCCCCACTGTGAAACGGCTTTCCAGGCTCTCAAAAATGCTCTAATTAACGCTCCTGTCTTGGCGGCCCCAGCCCTTAACAAACGTTTTATCGTCCATACAGACGCTTCCATGTTCGGGCTGGGAGCTGTCCTCAGCCAAGTAGGCGAAGATGGAGGGGAGCATCCAGTTGCCTACATCAGCCGGAAGCTCCTGCCCCGCGAAGTCAGCTATGCAGCGGTCGAAAAGGAGTGTTTGGCTTTGGTGTGGGCATTAAAGAAATTGACTCCCTATTTATATGGTCAGGAGTTCACTCTGGTCACCGACCATAACCCGTTGGTGTGGCTGAACCGGGTCTCTGGAGATAACGGCAGGCTATTACGTTGGAGCTTATCGTTGCAACCCTTCAATTTCACCATTACTTACAGACCTGGGAAACAGAATGGCAACGCCGACGGGTTGTCCAGACAAACAGACCTCAGCCCTGCATAACCAGCGGTCTGGACAGCCTTAGTCTGCCCCGAAAAGGGGTCAGACCGTGTCTGCCAGAGTGTTCCACAGAAAGGGAGCACTGTTACAGAAGCATTAGTTATTTTGTTGTGAAGAGCTTATTTCCCAGCAGCAATGCCTGAACCAGCAAGCCAGCGCCTAAGAAGGGCTCCAAGAAAACCGTAACAAGTATCATTTCATAAAGAGTTAACTCTTTTTTTTCAGCTTTTAGAAACTATTGCCTAAATACACATTTTTGCTGGCCTCAGCTCTAAGTTTAGGGATAACCAATCCCATTGTCTAATCACCTCTGGAGCCAGACTGCTAATTGATAAGATGAACTTGTAAACTTGTTATCTTAAGTACTGTAATCCTATTGTGGCCTGTCAAAGGACAGTGCTCTCTATCTAAATGTGTGATGGGGGATTTTGTGCTTCCCCCCCTCTCCCCCTGGGAGTGCCCTGTGTGCATGTAACCTTAATAAAAAGCAGGCTGGGCATCCCAGTGCTGAGTTCTTGTTTGACCCTCAATCGCAGCGTTGACTCGTTTTTGTGGGCAGAAGGGTATCCTAGCTGTACTACAGCTAAGGGAGATTATTCTATATTTGCGAGACTCATATAGAATACTATGGAAAGCAGCTTCTCCCCTCTTTAGCAATAGGGATCCAGGCTACTAAGCGGTCCATCTCTCAGCGAGACTAAGGGTAACCGTAACACATACCATCCTATTGCTAGTAAAAGGGATATTGAATCCAAGTTTTTTAGAGCATGACATTTTAAGCAACTTTAAAAGTAAATCCTGTTATTAATTTTTCTTCATTCTCCTGGTATCTGTATTTAAAAAGCTGGAATGCAAGCTAAGGAGCTGGCCCATTTTTGTTTCAGCACCTGGGTAGCGCTTACTTATTACATACAGTGTGTATGTATGTATACGTATATATATATATATATATATATATATATACACACTGTGTATACACACATACACACACACACACACATATATATATATATATATATACACACACACACACACATGTGTGTGATTTGTAGCACTAGGAAAGTAGAAAAATTTTACATTGAAAAAGTTAATGTCCCAACAAAAGAAGGAAAGTTATGGATTACTGTTGTGGGTGAAAATTCTCAGCCACACATATTTATACACACATTTACACACTTACACAGACACACATTTACACAAACACACACATTTACACGGATATTTACACACTTACACAGACACACAAGCACACACATTTACACAAACACACATATTTACACACACACATTTACACAAACACACATATGTACACACATACACATTTACACAAACACACACATTTTGACATTTACACACACATTTAGACACACACACACACAAATGCACATTAATAAACACATTTAGATATGGGCACCTAGGCACTAGGACCATGTTACTTTAGATTGTTATGGTACAACTTACTTTCTGCAGCCAGGCTGCAATCATGTTCCGATGTGCCGTAGTTTAAACAGACAGGTCCCTGATTGACGATCTGTGTCTGGACTGAACAGATCTGCTTCAGTGATCACAGACATTGAACGCAGCTTTAAAATTCCTGTGTCCAGCAGCATGCAGCAACTGCTCTCTGTGTTTCAACTTGAAACACTAAGAGCAGTTGCTGCGTGCTGGACGACTGGACACAGGAATTTTAAAGCTGGCTGGTTTCAGTTGTTTGGTTTTTTGTTTGCAGTGTAGCTCAGCTGCTATTCTGTGCTATTGCTAACAGTGTGCTCTGTTGTCACATAACCAAAATGTTAGCATGTGTTCAATTTTTAAATTCAATGATGCCGTATTTGCAGCAACTTACCAAGCCCTATTGAGTCCTACTATGTATACTTCTTCTACATCAGCATAACTTCCCCTGCTCGCTCCCTTCATGCTGAACATCACTGTGCAAGCGTGGGATTCCCTCTGAGGTGACTAGGTCATCACTATTGTAAGGAGTGCAATAAAATGCTTGCTTACAGTAGCGCTGACAAATGAAGCTGGATTTCTGCCAGGTTACTGCCAAGTTGGCGCCGGTGTTGCTTTGTGTGCTGTAGTGGAGCGGCTATTGTATATGGATTGGCCACTGTTCCTTTGCTTCACTGCCTACTACTGATGGTATGCCTGATCATAGAGGGTTCTGAGTGCTGACTTTAATAAATATGATTATACCAATTCCAACACCAAGTGCTCACCCAGTGCTATATTGACCGATTAGACAAACCATAGAACGCACAGTCACTCACCGGCATCCTCAGACACAGTCACAGACTTCTGCCTGCTCCTCTCTCTCGACTCGTCTTCTTCCTGAGCTGGACCTGGTCATGGGTTCACTTCTTCTGTTCTGGTGTCACTGGTGATGACCTGCGCAGCGCGAGCGGGCAGGCAGCGGGCTCCTCAGTCACTCACACCTCCTCACGTGGCTGGCTGCCTGTGTCACGTTCCCTCTCTCTCAGTCAGAGAGTGACGTGATATGACATGTCATCTCCAGATTGGACCGGCAGCCAGTCAGTCAGACTAGAGTCAGCCACTCAGTGGCAGGTGCTGCGCAGCGCAACTTAGGCAACTGGCTTTTAACTACTGGCTCTGTTATTATGATCAATTATATGTATATGTCATTATTTATGTCGCGACTCGCGGCGGGGGGGGGGGAGGGTTCTGGGGGGTCGGATGGATGGATCAAATAAAAAATAAATAAAAAAAATACTTTTTTTTTTGTCATAGATAGGGCAGCAGCAGTCCAACTGCTCAGCTGAGCGCCCACCTGCTGATGCGCCCTAAGGCGGCAGCCTAAGCTGCCTATTACAAAACGCCGGCCCTGGGTTAACTCTATTCTGAGTCAAAGGACAATAAGCCAAAAACAAAAGATTGGAGCACCTCCACGGGATAAGAGTAAAATATAAACTTTATTCCAAAAAAATATATACAAAATCTTTGTAACCGCAAACAGCTAAGGTCGAAGGATATAGGATAAATCCCAGTGACCAACTGATGCGTTTCGGCTAATGAGCCATAATCGTAGAGTGGCCAGTTGGCCTTTCCCGGCCCCTTTTAAGCTTGAGAGCTACTTTCAATTGGCTACAACCAAAGGCTGGGATTTAACCCTTATCCTTCCAAATTTTTCTAAAAATACACATTAACAACCTCTTCACCTTAATGACAGTTAGTAAGGATATAAACAAAAATAGACAAAAATAGAAATAGAACTCCTCAAATGTATTATACATGGTATCGTTTGAACATCTCTCACAGTGGCTGGATTAAATACTCCAGCCCCTAGTTAAACAACTTCCTAGTTTTTTGAGAGATACCAAGCATTTACTTTTAGAGATGGAGTCGATTATGTGGGAAAGAGATTATAATTGGTTGACTATAGATGTCACATCTCTGTATTCTTCAATAGAACATGAGAAGGGCTTAGAAGCCCTGAATTTCTTTTTGCGAAGAAACCAACATTTCAGTGATGACCTTTGTAAATATATCTTACGTGTAACAGAATTCTAGTTGACCCACAATTTTTTTGCCTTTGAGGGCGAGTTTTACCTCCAGAGATGTGGGACAGCTATGGGAGCACAATTTGCCCCATCCTACGCAAACCTATTCATGGGTTGGTGGGAGCTGTCCCACATCTTTGGAGGTGAGTTTCCTGATAAAGAACGCATAGTCTATTACCGAAGGTATATAGACAATCTTATTTTTATTTTGCGTGGGGGTCCATCTGAGGCAAGAGAATCAGTGGAGGGTCTCAAGAGGAATGACATTGGGATAAAATTTACTTTTGAGTTTGGTACTGAAAGTATAAATTACCTGGATGTGACCCTGAAAGGGGGTGACTCAGGGATAAAGTTTATATTTTACTCTTATCCCGTGGAGGTGCTCTTATCTTTTGTTTTTGAATTGTTTGTCGAAATTCCTGTGAGCACTCGCTGGGATTGGCTCCCTTGCACCCCCACTGCCGGTCATGTGACCAAAGATTTGCTGCTGATGTCATAGGCCACACAGGCATCCAGCCGAGGGTGGAGAGCAGACGTTGAACGCCGAAGTTGGATAAACCGGACATCTGCAAGGAGTAGAGTCTCCAGAGGGATCCGCTGGTGGAACCAGATGAATAAGATCGAGAAAATGAGGTCCGGTAATTAACAAGTTTGCTGTGAGTAATATTCCGTTAAGAGCTGAATTTGTGTGTGAACTTTGGAGATTACTGTTTGGCACTGCCTAGCTATTCTACTTTTGTGCTCAGGTAGAGATATATGAATCCTGAAGTGTGTAGAAGTATGGGAGTTTAGAGTCAACCATCCTTCTTTGCAAGAGTATGCTATATGATTCCTAAAGGGTACATAAGATAAATAAAAAATAACAAATAGAAGACTACTCAAACAAATTCAGTCTATATACTTATATTCAGCTAAATGCCACATCAATACCTATGATCTGCCATATATATAGCATGGGCAAATACAGTAGTGGGGTAATGTAAGAGATATCATGTACCTATAGAAATGATATAGGAAGCTAAACATTATACACATCTATAGAGAAAGTTGACTGGAGCATGCAGAACAGGGAGAGGGGACCTGTTCGGGTGGAATGAGTCATATATATCCTAATCATAAGGACCATCTTAGTCATTAAATAATGTTATAAGCGGTCTTCCATGGATCTTAGAGTAATATAGCATATCTCAATGCAAATGTACTAGCATATATAAAGTAAATAAAAGCGTAATATCCCCTGGCTATACATCGGAATTCAGGGAGTATCCAGTGTGAAAGGAAACACTACCTCAGTACAACTCCATGACTAAGAGAGAGAATAATGTAAATGATATCAGTAGTTGGGAGGGCTAGAGGTAGTGGCCACAGACATATTTGTGTATAATAAAATAAAATAGAGCTCAGTCTTATCTCAAACATAACACACTAACATTTTTTCTAATATTGCAACAGTATACAGGGTTATATTCGCCTAACTCAAATCTGGCAGAGACAAATGGTAATAAAGGCAGGAACTAGAGCCCTATATCAGAAACTTATGTACAGACAGTATATCATCTCAATAACACCTCCTGTAATATAATTCACATAGATTTGCCTATTAGTAATAACTAATACACATATTAGTAACTGATAATGTAAATTTGGACTCTTGCAAATTGCACTTTAATTAGAACTTGAAACGCTAAAGCAGTGCTTGACGAATATGTTAGGAGCCAGGGATAAAATTCTAGGAGCCAGTGGCTCCCAGGCTCCTTGGTTTGTCGAGCCCTGCGCTAAAGATTCCTATATTTGGAGCACGTGGGGAGATACTCTGAGTCTACGATACTTTGTGAAAAACTATATAACCCTATCAACTGTGTTCAGTTCTGGGCCATGGTGATAATATAAATGTTGGGTCTAACCCATTAGAAGCTCAGCTGCAATAGTATAATATGAAACTAACAGACACTCTGAGTATGTGTGTGTATCTGTTACGTTCTATCCCAAGGTTAGCTGTAAAAGCAGACAACGTACAGTAACATTTAATCATCTTAGAGTCAAATGCAAAGTCCAAATGACCAGATATCAACTGAAGGCGTCCATTTATTTAATGATCAACTGTAACTTTAAGCGGAGCTGTAAAACAAGTAAGCAGTCCCAATGAATAGTACAGATGAAATACTAGGTACTACCAGCTATAATCCACCCTAAATTGTATGACAATTTGCAGCAGTCCAGTATCATGATACGCTCTGCAGAGCAGGTCTCCCGTCTTTCTGCGCCTCTATCCGTTGCACATTCTAACCAGGCAGTAGAGAGTTTTCCTGGATCCCACAGTGACCTTTGTAGCTTGTTTAGTTCGCTTGAGAAGCAGTAGACAGTATGGGGAGTGCTTTGCAATGGTGCATCACAGGAGCGGTCAGGGATCAAATATTTGTTGGCCCAGAGGTTTGACGGCCGTCTTTAGCCAATACATGTTGTGCAGCATTCTTTATTATAAAAATAAGGGCAGTAAAAGTGTCCGGTAGAATGTTGATCACGCAGGAGCTTTGTGGTGTGACTGAACCGCTCGGATTTCTCTGTGTGGTAAAGCTCAATAACGGTCAGCCAGAGCGGGGCTTCTTTTATTATTATTATTCTTTATTTATAAAGCGCCCACAGATTCCGCAGCGCTGACCATGGGGACAAGCATAATAGTACAACGGAGAAACAATACAATAAGAGACAAAATTTTACAGAAAAATACAAGGGGAGTTGAGGGCCCTATTCACGTGGGAACTTACAATCTAGATTCTTTATATTATACTGGGTCACTGGAGTCAAACGGATCATTCTGTAGGCCGTCAGATGCTTCCTCCTGAAAGCAGAGATCAGATCCAGGAGCGAATCCACCTGGGAAGTCTGATGTATCCTCGATGGTGCTTTGCAGAGAAGGGAGAACTGCAGACTTGTGTGCCTTCATAACCTGTGGTTGGTGAGATGAGAGTACTGCCAGCTTGTCCAATACAGCATTCAAGTCTTTCTTTAGCTCTCAGTAATGGACTTGAATAGGTTGCGCCATCTCGGTCTCCCATCTGTTTAGGTACTCCATCCTTATCTAAGATGGCAACACTCGCGCCCTTGTAGTGAAACACTCAATACAGGCTCTAGGAGCTGTTCGTTAGCAATGCTCAAGTCTAGTTTCCTCGTTGTATAAAAGTCAATGTAGACTAGGTTAAAGTCCAAAATAACATATAAAAGGAGGTCTCCTTTGCACAAGTAATGCCACTTTACAAAAGGTATGCAAAATTGAATATCTAACCTAGTTAGTGCGGAACACTGCTCACCTTTAAAACTTTCCCAAAAGGTTTAAATGTAGAATGAATGTGTGTAAGGTGGCGCAAATGAATGCCGTTTCGACTTTAGTGGGATCTGTTGTTTAGTAGAATTAAAAATAAAATTCCCTTAAATGATAATATTTATAAAATAGAGAGATAAATATCTTCCTGGGATATTCTATTCTATGTTGTTCCTGCTGGTGTTCCGTTATTCACAGATGTGTATATGTAGTATAAAAGACCAATTGTATTATAGAGTTAAAAGTAATTCAATTTATTACATAATCTATGGTATATACCTGAAAAAAAACAATTCTAATTTAAATGAATATACATATAACAACATCCTTTTCACTAAAAATACTAAAACACAGGTGTTTATATACTGTTGCTACAATGTTAACCAGTTTTATGAGTCGCAATCTATAATTAGATCGGTATGTAAAAACAAATCTAAAAACTTCTAAATCCAGTGGCAATCGAAACAATATATCGTATCTTCCTATACAGTATTAAACATGTATCTACAAGTTTTACTCTTACAAGAGAATTCACAGGCCTCAGAATAAACTTTGGATTAGAGGTTAAAACACTCCTGTTGTTGCTCATAAAAAGTATATATACAAAAATGTCCGTTTTTCAATATATAAAGTGTGGCAATATTGGGGTTAATCACCTCCCACGCAGTATGTCTCTTTTCGGTGAAAAACAAACTGACACTGCAGTTATTTTGAGATGTAGCAATATTGAGGATTAAGCACCTTTCTTTCGTAATTTTTATAGGATGTGTATTTCTTATTGTATGGCCTCCTTTATACAAATCATGAGCAGTTTAGATAGTGTGTAGTTTGCAATTTCTACAAGTTTGTGTCCATAAGTAGTTATCTTAGTAACTTTTTACATACGTTTTTGCTGCTTGTGTGGGCTCCTTACGTCGAACAGTGCACTGTTGTCAAGCTGCTTCCCAGTTGTACAATGAAGTCCGGTGGAGTGCCGTGTCTCCCAGCCCCCGTTTACCGGTTGTACCGATGGGATCCTGTCTTCGTTGGTAGTTAGTTTCCCAATGACGGGACTTCCTCTAAATGCTGTGAGCCGCTTAATCCAAACCGCTTGTGTCTTTGTGAGTTCTCCCAACTCAGTCTCTATGCATACCGGTCGTCTCTCTCAGGATTCTCACGTATCTCAACCGACACTGTACTCCTCTGGAGCTTCACTGTTTGGCGGCTTTTCTCACTGCTCACTCTGTTCCAAATCAAATTTGCAATCAGGTTTCTACGCGTTTCGGCATTACGCCTTTCTCAAGAATGCCAGTTTACAAGGTTATAAATCAGGAGCTCCAACAGTGGGCGGTTGACTCCGCCCCCTTTAAGGAACATTTTAATAGCTAAAGGAACTGATCTTGGTTTTGTATTCATTAAAAGCTCTAACACAGTACAGTTTGGCTGCAGAGAGCTTCTTCATAAGGGATATGCCCACCAGATGAGAGAGACACATGTATGGTACAAGTGTATGGAGTTGGCTTTTCCATTAGAAGCTCAGCTGCGATAGTATAATATGAAACTGGGTGTGAGTTACTGACACAGGGAGTCAGGAGAGAGCAGTGAATAGAGGTCTGGGGGTGAGTAACTGACATTAGCTGAGATCTCAGGGAGTCAGGAGAGAGCAGTGAATAGAGGTCTGGTGGTGAGTAACTGATATTAGCTGAGATCTCAAGGAGTCAGGAGAGAGCAGTGAATAGAGGTCTGGGGGTGAGCAACTGACATTAGCTGAGAACTCAGGGAGTCAGGAGAGAGCAGATGTCTGGGGTTGACAAAAGCTTCTGGTTTAGACCTTTCAGGGCATAAACAGAGCTTATACAGTATTTACAAAACTGAGTACACCCCTCACATTTTTGTAAATGTTTTATTACATCTTTTCATGTGACAACACTGAAGAAATGACACTTTGCTACAATGTAAAGTAGTGAGTGTACAGCCTGTATAACAGTGTAAATTTGCTGACCCCTCAAAATAACTCAACACACAGCCATTGTCTAAACCGTTGGCAACAAAAGTGAGTATACCCCTAAGTGGAAATGTACAAATTGGGCCCAATCAGCTATTTTCCCTCCCCGGTGTCATGTGACTTGTTAGTGTTACAAGGTCTCAGGTATGAATGGTAAGCAGGTGTGTTAAATTTGGTGTTATCGCTCTCGCACTCTCTTATACTGGTCACTGGAAGTTCAACCTGGCACCCCATGGCAAAGAACTCTGAGGATCTGAAAAAAAGAATTGTTGCTCTACATAAAGATGGCCTAGGCTATAAGAAGATTGCCAAGACCCTGAAACTGAGCTGCAGCACGGTGGGCAAGACCATACATCGGTTTCAATGGACAGGTTCCACTCAGAACAGGCTTCGCCATGGTCGACCGAAGAAGTTGAGTGCACATGCTCAGCGTTATTTCCAGAGGTTGTCTTTGGGAAATAGACGTATGAGTGCTGCCAGCATTGCTGCATAGGTTGAAGGGGTGGGGGGTCAGACAGTCAGTGCTCAGACCATACGCTGCACACTGCATCAAATTGGCCTGCATGGCTGTCGTCACAGAAAGAAGCCTCTTCTAAAGATGATGCACAAAAAAAGCCAGCAAACAGTTTGCTGAAGACGAGCAGACTAAGGACATAGATTACTGGAACCATGTCCTGTGGTCCGATAAGATCAAGATAAACTTATTTGGTTCAGATGGTGTCAAGCGTGTGTGGCAGCAACCAGGTGAGGAGTACAAAGACAAGTGTGTCTTGCCTACAGTCAAGCACGGTGGTGGTAGTCTCATGGTCTGGGCCTGCATGAGTGCTGCCAGAACTGGGGAGTTACAGTTCATTGAGGGAACCATGAATGCCAACATGTACTGTGACATACTGAAGCAGAGCATGATCCCCCCCCCCCCCCCTTCGGAGACCTCCAAGATGACCACTGCCTTGCTAAAGAAGCCGAGGGTAAAGGAGATGGACTGGCCAAGCATGTCTCCAGACCGAAACCCTTTTGAGCATCTGTGGTGCATCCTCAAACGGAAGGTGGGGGAGCGCAAGGTCTCCAACATCCACGAGCTCCATGATGTCGTCATGGAGGAGTGGAAGAGGACTCCAGTGGCAACCTGTGAAGCTCTGGTGAACTCCATGCCCAAGAGGGTTAAGGCAGTGCTGGAAAATAATGGAAGCCACACAAAATATTGACACTTTGGGCCCAATTTGGACATCTCCACTTAGGGGTGTACTCACTTTTGTTGCCAACGGTTTAGACATTAATGGCTGTGTGTTGAGTTATTTTGAGGGGACAGCAAATTTACAATGTTATACAAGCTGTACACTCACTACTTTACATTGTAGCTAAGTGTCATTTCTTCAGTGTTGTCACATGAAAAGATATAATAAAATATTTATAAAAATGTGAGGGGTGTACTCACTTTTGTGGGATACTGTAAGTGTATTCTATTCAGACTTCACTTCAGCGTTTGCTGCATTTAGTGACGGACGTGTCATTGTGATAAGAATGAGATAAAGATTTAGATAAAGAGATAACAAAACAACATGAGAGCACAAGAGGAAGTGTATGAGGTTCTCACCATCATCCGTGGGTTCAATTTTCACAATTTTTATTGTTGTCAAAGGATCCTCAATATCAAGCTCTTCTGGCTCTGACTTCCCCTCTTCACTCTCTGGAGAACCTGAGGAGGGAATAAAGCCGTAAGATAAGCAGATCATCTAGGTGTATACTATGTATGTAATAATATTCAGATCATTGTGCTAGATTTGCCTGTGGGTTAAACACATAAAACAGAATGCAAGATAATAACAAAAACTATACAGATATGTTAGATGTTAACAACACAATGTACAGAATGACTAGAAACAGAATTTATGTTTACCTGATAAATTACTTTCTCCAACGGTGTGTCCGGTCCACGGCGTCATCCTTACTTGTGGGATATTCTCTTCCCCAACAGGAAATGGCAAAGAGCCCAGCAAAGCTGGTCACATGATCCCTCCTAGGCTCCGCCTTCCCCAGTCATTCGACCGACGTAAAGGAGGAATATTTGCATAGGAGAAATCATATGATACCGTGGTGACTGTAGTTAAAGAAAATAAATCATCAGACCTGATTAAAAAACCAGGGCGGGCCGTGGACCGGACACACCGTTGGAGAAAGTAATTTATCAGGTAAACATAAATTCTGTTTTCTCCAACATAGGTGTGTCCGGTCCACGGCGTCATCCTTACTTGTGGGAACCAATACCAAAGCTTTAGGACACGGATGATGGGAGGGAGCAAATCAGGTCACCTAGATGGAAGGCACCACGGTTTGCAAAACCTTTCTCCCAAAAATAGCCTCAGAAGAAGCAAAAGTATCAAATTTGTAAAATTTGGTAAAAGTGTGCAGTGAAGACCAAGTCGCTGCCTTACATATCTGATCAACAGAAGCCTCGTTCTTAAAGGCCCATGTGGAAGCCACGGCCCTAGTGGAATGAGCTGTGATTCTTTCAGGAGGCTGCCGTCCGGCAGTCTCATAAGCCAATCTGATGATGCTTTTAAGCCAAAAAGATAGAGAGGTAGAAGTTGCTTTTTGACCTCTCCTTTTACCAGAATAAACAACAAACAAGGAAGATGTTTGTCTGAAATCCTTTGTAGCATCTAAATAGAATTTTAGAGCACGGACAACGTCCAAATTGTGTAACACAAAGAAGGTACAATTATCTCCTGGTTAAAATTTTTGTTGGAAACAGCCTTCGGAAGAAAACCAGGCTCAGTACGTAAAAACCACCTTATCTGCATGGACCAGATAGGGCGGAGAACACTGCAGAGCAGATAACTCAGAAACTCTTCTAGTGGAAGAAATTGCAACCTAAAACAAAACTTTCCAAGATAATAACCTAATATCTATGGAATGTAAGGGTTCAAACGGAACCCCTTGAAGAACTGAAAGAACTAGATTAAGACTCCAGGGAAGAGTCAAAGGTCTGTAAACAGGCTTGATTCTAACCAGAGCCTGAACAAACGCTTAAACGTCTGGCACAGCTGCCAGCCTTTTGTGAAGTAAAACAGATAAAGCAGAGATCTGTCCCTTCAGAGAACTCGCAGAAAATCCTTTCTCCAAACCTTCTTGTAGAAAGGAAAGAATCTTAGGAATTTTATCTTGTTCCATGGGAATCCTTTAGATTCACACCAACAGATATATTTTTTCCATATATTATGGTAAATTTTTCTAGTTACAGGCTTTCTAGCCTGAATAAGAGTATCTATTACAGAATCTGAAAACCCACGCTTTGATAAAATCAAGCGTTCAAACTCCAAGCAGTCAGTTGGAGGAAAACCAGATTCGGATGTTCGAATGGACCCTGAATAAGAAGGTCCTGTCTCAAAGGTAGCTTCCATGGTGGAGCCGATGACCCATTCACCAGGTCTGCATACCAAGTCCTGCGTGGCCACACAGGAACTATCAAGGTCACCGAAGCCCTCTCCAGATTGATCCTGGCTACCAGCCTGGGAATGAGAGGAAACGGTGGGAATACATAAGCTAGGTTGAAGATCCAAGGTGCTACTATTGTATCCAATAGAGTCGCCTTGGGATCCCTGGATTTGGACCCGTAAAAAGGGACCATGAAGTTCTGACGAGAGGCCATCAGAACCAAGTCTGGAATGCCCCATAATTGAGTTATTTGGGCAAAGATTTCCATTATGTTTATCGGGAGAAGAGAGTCTTCCCGAAACCATAGACCCTGAGTTTTCAGGGGTTCCCAGACCGCGCCCCAGCCCACCAGACTGGCGTCGGTCGTGACAATGACCTATTCTGGTCTGCGGAAGCTCATTCCCTGTGACAGGTTGTCCAGGGTCAGCCACCAACGGAGTGAATCTCTGGTTATTTGATCTACTTGTATCGTCGGAGACAAGTCTGTATAATCCCCATTCCACTGTCTGAGCATGCCCAGGTGCAATGGTCTTAGATGAATTCGTGCAAAAGGAACTATGTCCATTGCCGCAACCATCAACCCTATTACTTCCATGGACTGCGCTATGGAAGGAAGAAGAACAGAATGAAGTACCTGACAAGAGCTTAGAAGTTTTGATTTTCTGGCCTCTGTCAGAAAAACCTTAATTTCTAAGGAAACTATTATTGTTCCCAAGAAGGGAACTCTTGTTGACGGGGACAGAGAACTTTTTTCTATGTTCACTTTCCACCTGTGAGATCTGAGAAAGGCTAGGACAATGTCCGTATGAGCCCTTGCATTTGACAGAGACGACACTTGAATCAGGATGTCGTCCAAGTAAGGTACTACTGCAATGCCCCTTGGTCTTAGCACCGCTAGAAGGGACCCTAGTACCCTTGTGAAAATCCTTGGAGCAGTGGCTAATCCGAATGGAAGTGCCACAGGTAATGCTTGTCCAGAAAGGCGAACCTTAGGAACCGAAAATGTTCCTTGTGGATAGGAATACGTAGGTACGCATCCTTTAAGTCCACCGTGGTCATGAATTGACCTTCCTGGATGGTAGGAAGGATCGTTCGAATGGTTTCCATTTTGAATGATGAAACCCTTAGAAACTTGTTTAGAATCTTGAGATCTAAAATAGGTCTGAATGTTCCCTCTTTTTTGGGAATTATGAACAGGTTGGAGTAAAAACCCATCCCTTGTTCTCCTAATGGAACAGGATGAATCACTCCCATGCTTAACAGGTCTTCTACACAGTGTAAGAATGCCTGTTCGAAGATAATTGAGACCCGTGTAACCTTCCCCTTGGGGGTAGTTCCCTGAATTCCAGGAGATAACCTTGAGAAACTATTTCTAGCGCCCAAGGATCCTGAACATCTCTTGCCCCAGCCTGAGCAAAGAGAGAAAGTCTGCCCCCCACCAGATCCTTCCCAGATCGGGGGCCAACACTTCATGCTGTTTTGGTAGCAGTGGCAGGTGACTTGGCCTGCTTACCCTTGTTCCAGCCTTGCATCGGCCTCCAGGCTGGCTTGGTTTGAGAAGTATTACCCTCTTGCTTAGAGGGTGTAGAATTTGAGGCTGGTCCGTTTCTGCGAAAGGGACGAAAATTTGGCTTCTTTTTAGCCTTAAAAGACCTATCCAGAGGAAGGGCGTGGCCCTTTCCCCCAGTGATGTCTGAAATAATCTCTTTCAAGTCAGGGCCAAACAGTGTTTTACCCTTGAAAGGGATGTTAAGCAAAAGCGCTCTGCGCGCCACGATAGCAAACCCTGAATTATTCGCCGCTAATCTAGCTAATTGCAAAGCGGCATCTAAAATAAAAAAGAGTTAGCCAATTTAAGAGCTTGAACTCTGTCCAAAACCTCCTCGTACGAAGATTCTTTATTGAGCGACTTTTCTAGTTCTTCGAACCAGAAACACGCAGCTGTAGTGACAGAAACAATGCATGAAATTGGTTGTAGAAGGTAACCTTGCTGAACAAACATCTTTTTAAACAAACCCTCTAACCTTTAATCCATAGGATCTTGAAAGCACAACTATCTTCTATAGGAATAGAAGTGCGTTTGTTTACAGTAGAAACCGCCCCCTCGACCTTGGGGACTGTATGCTATAAGTCCTTTCTGGGGTCGACTATAGGAACTAATTTCTTAAATATAGGGGGAGGACAAAAGGTATGCCGGGCCTTTCCCACTCCTTATTTACTATGTCCGCCACTCGCTTGGGTATAGGAAAAACATCGGGGGGCACCGGAACCTCTAGGAACTTGTCCATCTTACCTAATTTCTCTGGAATGACCAAATTGTCACAATCATCCAGAGTAGATAATACCTCCTTAAGTAGTGCGTGGAGATGTTGAAATTTAAATTTAAAAGTTACAATATCAGGTTCTGCTTGTTGAGAAATTTTCCCTGAATCTGAAATTTCTCCCTCAGACAAAACCTCCCTCCTGGCCCCTTCAGATAGGTGTGAGGGTATGTCAGAACAGATATCATCAGCGTCCTCTTGCTCTTCAGTGTTTAAAACAGAGCAATCACGCTTTCTCTGATAAGTAGGCATTTTGGAAAAAAATGCATGCAATAGAATAATCCATTACAGCCATTAATTGTTGTATGGTAATAAGTATTGGCGCACTAGATGTACTAGGGGCCTCTTGTGTGGGCAAAACTGGTGTAGACACAGAAGGGGATGATGCAGTACCATGTTTAATATTTATTAAAACATAATTAAAAGGCTCTTTTTGGCTTGGCTCTACGCGTTTCAACGACTGAATCGTCTTTTTCAAGAGCAGTAAAAAACAATTGGAAGTGCTGCCTTAGAACTAGAGCCAAGCCAAAAAGAGCCTTTTAATTATGTTTTAATAAATATTTGTTTGTTACAACAAGTATTTTGCTGCCTTTCTTGGAAGTAATTTAAAGCTACCTACCACTTTTTGAGGAGCCGGATTCCGAATTTCTCGGAGTGAGTATATTGCACATTTTATTCAGTAAAAGATACAATTACCTGCAGTGCAATTTCCATTATCTACAGATACTAAAGCACAGTATGGGAAAACTGGGACAGAGATCCTTTTGAAGAAGCTGAACTCTGAAATTTTTCAGAGTGAGTATACTGCACATTATTTTGTTGTTAACTCCTGCAAATCACAAGTTAAGTTTCTTTCTTCAGTGTGCACGTCAATATACACGAAATTCAAGACCAGCACCTCTATACATTTGACCTATATAAAACAGAATGCACCAGCTCTTCCTATTGCTTTAGTTCTGCACCAGCTCTTCCTATTGCATTAGTGCTGCACCAGCTCTTCCTATTGCTTTAGTGCTGCACCAGCTCTTCCTATTGCTTTAGTGCTGCACCAGCTCTTCCTATTGCTATAGTGCTGCACCAGCTCTTCCTATTGCTTTAGTGCTGCACCAGCTCTTCCTATTGCTTTAGTGCTGCACCAGCTCTTCCTATTGCTTTAGTGCTGCACCAGCTCTTCCTATTGCTTTAGTGCTGCAGCAGCTCTTCCTATTGCTTTAGTGCTGCACCAGCTCTTCCTCTTGCTTTAGTGCTGCACCAGCTCTTCCTCTTGCTTTAGTGCTGCACCAGCTCTTCCTATTGCTTTAGTGCTGCACCAGCTCTTCCTATTGCTTTAGTGCTGCACCAGCTCTTCCTATTGCTATAGTGCTGCACCAGCTCTTCCTATTGCTTTAGTGCTGCACCAGCTCTTCCTATTGCTTTAGTGCTGCACCAGCTCTTCCTATTGCTTTAGTGCAGCACCAGCTCTTCCTATTGCTTTAGTGCAGCACCAGCTCTTCCTCTTGCTTTAGTGCTGCAGCAGCTCTTCCTATTGCTTTAGTGCTGCACCAGCTCTTCCTCTTGCTTTAGTGATGCACCAGCTTTTCCTATTGCTTTAGTGCTGCACCAGCTCTTCCTATTGCTTTAGTGCTGCACCAGCTCTTCCTATTGCTTTAGTGCTGCACCAGCTCTTCCTATTGCTTTAGTGATGCACCAGCTCTTCCTATTGCTTTAGTGCTGCAGCAGCTCTTCCTATTGCTTTAGTGCAGCACCAGCTCTTCCTCTTGCTTTAGTGCTGCACCAGCTCTTCCTATTGCTTTAGTGCTGCACCAGCTCTTCCTATTGCTTTAGTGCTGCACCAGCTCTTCCTCTTGCTTTAGTGATGCACCAGCTCTTCCTCTTGCTTTACTGATGCACCAGCTCTTCCTATTGTTTTAGTGTTGCACCAGCTCTTCCTATTGCTTTAGTGCTGCACCAGCTCTTCCTATTGCTTTAGTGCTGCACCAGCTCTTCCTATTGCTTTAGTGTTGCACCAGCTCTTCCTATTGCTTTAGTGCTGCACCAGCTCTTCCTATTGCTTTAGTGCTGCACCAGCTCTTCTTATTGCTTTAGTGTTGCACCAGCTCTTCCTATTGCTTTAGTGCAGCACCAGCTCTTCCTCTTGCTTTAGTGTTGCACCAGCTTTTCCTATTGCATTAGTGATGCACCAGCTCTTCTTATTGCATTAATTATGCACCAGCTCTTCCTATTGCTTTAGTGCTGCACCAGGTCTTCCTATTGCTTTAGTGCTGCACCAGCTCTTCCTCTTGCTTTAGTGTTGCACCAGCTTTTCCTATTGCATTAGTGATGCACCAGCTCTTCCTATTGCTTTAGTGTTGCACCAGCTCTTCCTATTGCTTTAGTGCTGCACCAGCTCTTCCTATTGCTTTAGTGTTGCACCAGCTCTTCCTCTTGCTTTAGTGTTGCACTAGCTCTTCCTATTGCTTTAGTGCTGCACCAGCTTTTCCTATTGCATTAGTGATGCACCAGCTCTTCCTATTGCTTTAGTGTTGCACCAGCTCTTCCTATTGCTTTAGTGCTGCACCAGCTGTTCCTATTGCTTTAGTGTTGCACCAGCTCTTCCTATTGCTTTAGTGCTGCACCAGCTCTTCCTCTTGCTTTAGTGTTGCACCAGCTTTTCCTATTGCATTACTGATGCACCAGCTCTTCCTATTGCTTTAGTGCTGCACCAGCTCTTCCTCTTGCTTTAGTGTTGCACCAGCTTTTCCTATTGCATTAGTGATGCACCAGCTCTTCCTATTGCTTTAGTGCTGCACCAGCTCTTCCTATTGCTTTAGTGCTGCACCAGCTCTTCCTATTGCTTTAGTGCTGCACCAGCTCTTCCTATTGCTTTAGTGCTGCACCAGCTCTTCCTATTGCTTTAGTGTTGCTACAGCTCTTCCTTTTGCTTTAGTGCTGCACCAGCTCTTCCTATTGCTTTAGTGCTGCACCAGCTCTTCCTATTGCTTTAGTTCTGCACCAGCTCTTCCTATTGCTTTAGTGTTGCACCAGCTCTTCTTATTGCTTTAGTGCTGCACCAGCTCTTCCTATTGCTTTAGTGCTGCACCAGCTCTTCCTATTGCTTTAGTGCTGCACCAGCTCTTCCTATTGCTTTAGTTATGCACCAGGTCTTCCTATTGCTTTAGTGCTGCACCAGCTCTTCCTATTGCTTTAGTGCTGCACCAGCTCTTCCTATTGCTTTAGTGCTGCAGCAGCTCTTCCTATTGCTTTAGTGCTGTACCAGCTCTTCCTCTTGCTTTAGTGATGCACCAGCTCTTCCTCTTGCTTTAGTGATGCACCAGCTCTTCCTATTGTTTTAGTGTTGCACCAGCTCTTCCTATTGCTTCAGTGCTGCACCAGCTCTTCCTATTGCTTTAGTGCTGCACCAGCTCTTCCTATTGCTTTAGTGTTGCACCAGCTCTTCCTATTGCTTTAGTGCTGCACCAGCTCTTCCTATTGCTTTAGTGTTGCACCAGCTCTTCCTATTGCTTTAGTGCTGCACCAGCTCTTCCTCTTGCTTTAGTGTTGCACCAGCTTTTCCTATTGCATTAGTGATGCACCAGCTCTTCTTATTGCATTAGTTATGCACCAGCTCTTCCTATTGCTTTAGTGTTGCACCAGCTCTTCCTATTGCTTTAGTGCTGCACCAGCTCTTCCTATTGCTTTAGTGTTGCACCAGCTCTTCCTCTTGCTTTAGTGTTGCACTAGCTTTTCCTATTGCTTTAGTGTCGCACCAGCTCTTCCTATTGCTTTAGTGCTGCACCAGCTCTTCCTCTTGCTTTAGTGTTGCACCAGCTTTTCCTATTGCATTAGTGATGCACCAGCTCTTCCTATTGCTTTAGTGCTGCACCAGCTCTTCCTCTTGCTTTAGAGTTGCACTAGCTTTTCCTATTGCATTAGTGATGCACCAGCTCTTCCTATTGCTTTAGTGATGCACCAGCTCTTCCTATTGCTTTAGTGCTGCACCAGCTCTTCCTATTGCTTTAGTGCTGCACCAGCTCCTCCTATTGCTTTAGTGCTGCACCAGCTCTTCTTATTGCTTTAGTGCTGCAGCAGCTCTTCCTATTGCTTTAGTGCTGCACCAGCTCTTCCTATTGCTTTAGTGCTGCAGCAGCTCTTCCTATTGCTTTAGTGCTGCACCAGCTCTTCCTATTGCTTTAGTGCTGCAGCAGCTCTTCCTATTGCTTTAGTGCTGCAGCAGCTCTTCCTATTGCTTTAGTGCTGCACCAGCTCTTCCTATTGCTTTAGTGTTGCACCAGCTCTTCCTATTGCTTTAGTGTTGCACCAGCTCTTCCTATTGCTTTAGTGCTGCAGCAGCTCTTCCTATTGCTTTAGTGCTGCAGCAGCTCTTCCTATTGCTTTAGTGCTGCACCAGCTCTTCCTATTGCTTTAGTGTTGCACCAGCTCTTCCTATTGCTTTAGTGTTGCACCAGCTCTTCCTATTGCTTTAGTGTTGCACCAGCTCTTCCTATTGCTTTAGTGCTGCACCAGCTCTTCCTATTGCTTTAGTGCTGCACCAGCTCTTCCTATTGTTTAGTGCTGCACCAGCTCTTCCTATTGCTTTAGTGCTGCAGCAGCTCTTCCTATTGCTTTAGTGCTGCAGCAGCTCTTCCTATTGCTTTAGTGCTGCAAAAGCTCTTCCTATTGCTTTAGTGTTGCACCAGCTCTTCCTATTGCTTTAGTGTTGCACCAGCTCTTCCTATTGCTTTAGTGCTGCACCAGCTCTTCCTATTGCTTTAGTGCTGCACCAGCTCTTCCTATTGCTTTAGTGCTGCACCAGCTCTTCCTATTGCTTTAGTGCTGCACCAGCTCTTCCTATTGATTTAGTGCTGCACCAGCTCTTCCTATTGCTTTAGTGCTGCACTAGCTCTTCCTATTGCTTTAGTGCTGCACCAGCTCTTCCTATTGCTTTAGTGCTGCACCAGCTCTTCCTATTGCTTTAGTGTTGCAGCAGCTCTTCCTATTGCTTTAGTGCTGCACCAGCTCTTCCTATTGCTTTAGTGCTGCACCAGCTCTTCCTATTGCTTTAGTGCTGCACCAGCTCTTCCTATTGCTTTAGTGCTGCAGCAGCTCTTCCTATTGCTTTAGTGCTGCACCAGCTCTTCCTATTGCTTTAGTGCTGCAGCAGCTCTTCCTATTGCTTTAGTGCTGCACCAGCTCTTCCTATTGCTTTAGTGCTGCACCAGCTCTTCCTATTGCTTTAGTGCTGCACCAGCTCTTCCTATTGCTTTAGTGCTGCAGCAGCTTTTCCTATTGCTTTAGTGCTGCAGCAGCTCTTCTGTAATGCTCTAACTTACTGCCCCTTTAGTGTTGCACCAGCTCTTCCTATTGCTTTAGTGCTGCACCAGCTCTTCCTATTGCTTTAGTGCTGCACCAGCTCTTCCTATTGCTTTAGTGCTGCACCAGCTCTTCCTATTGCTTTAGTGCTGCAGCAGCTCTTCCTATTGATTTAGTGCTGCACCAGCTCTTCCTATTGCTTTAGTGCTGCACTAGCTCTTCCTATTGCTTTAGTGCTGCACCAGCTCTTCCTATTGCTTTAGTGCTGCACCAGCTCTTCCTATTGCTTTAGTGTTGCAGCAGCTCTTCCTATTGCTTTAGTGCTGCACCAGCTCTTCCTATTGCTTTAGTGCTGCACCAGCTCTTCCTATTGCTTTAGTGCTGCACCAGCTCTTCCTATTGCTTTAGTGCTGCAGCAGCTCTTCCTATTGCTTTAGTGCTGCACCAGCTCTTCCTATTGCTTTAGTGCTGCAGCAGCTCTTCCTATTGCTTTAGTGCTGCACCAGCTCTTCCTATTGCTTTAGTGCTGCAGCAGCTCTTCCTATTGCCTTAGTGCTGCACCAGCTCTTCCTATTGCTTTAGTGCTGCACCAGCTCTTCCTATTGCTTTAGTGCTGCAGCAAGCTTTTCCTATTGCTTTAGTGCTGCAGCAGCTCTTCTGTAATGCTCTAACTTACTGCCCCTTTAAGTATGGCCCTCCTTCTTCAGCCTATTTAAGCCAGCACTTCCTCTAACACTCTGCTTAGGTATCTTCAATTGCAGAGAGTTCCCTTCCTGTGCAACTTACTGAAGCCAATCAACTACAGACTGCTGTTGCTCCACAGTCTGTATCAGCTGCTATCCTACAGGAGCTGCAGTCTTTCTCACTGCTTCTGGATTCACTTTCAGTTTCTCTATAACAGCAGGACACTCCACACTGAAGCTGCATTGTTCCTCTCCTGCTGTCTGGAAAGCCTTTAACCTTAACTACTGAATTACTGCTGGCAATCACTGCTCTAATGATCTCCTATACAGGACTGCATTCCTTCCATAAGATAAGTTGTTTCCCTTACAAACTATGCTTATGTGTGCTGCTCATTAACTCTCACAAAGTCTGTGCTTGCTATAATCTGTAATACAACAAATCTTACTAGTTATTTTTGCTAACAGCACACACACTAATCATCAACTTGTTATAACCTGTTGCTTAAATGGACTGCAATTAACAAACTTTGTCTCTAACTGTTATTGATGAACTACTAATCTAAAACAGAGATTGTTTGTTTATTTTCCATTAATCTCAAGGCAGCCCCTGTGTTCAGATAATGTTTTCAAATCTACCCACATTAGTATCAGCTGCTAGCCAGCTATAACCCTTAATTAACCAACTATTGCTAGCAGTCTTGTCTGTTCTCTCAGACTCAGACTGCTACTGATAGTTAAATCAAATTGCAGTTTCCTATGGTGTGGCCTCTTGTCAATGATTCCACTCTAACAACAACTGCTAACAAACTCTGATATGACAGAATACCTAAGCACTAAAATAATAAAAAATATATATATATATATTTCTATATATATACATTGTGTAAAAAAAAAAAAAAAAAAAAAAAAAAAAAAACTTTTGAATTGTGTTTTCTTAATTTATATTTAAGCAACATGGAACCTGCTGAAATGAACACACACATTCTGAATTTGACTCACACAGTTGACATACTTACCCAGGGCCTGCAGGGCCTACAACGTGAGTTTCAACATTTAAAAGCAACTCTTACTACATTAACCTCTACTCACAACATTCCAGAGGCCCCTGAACCCTCAATTGGCCCCCCAGATACATTCTCTGGGGACAGATCCCAATTTAAAGATTTTAAAATTGGCATGTACTCTATTGTTTATGATGAAACTAAAAACTTACCATTCTGAGCACATTAAAGTTTGTACAGTCATATCATACCTACGTGGGGATGCCAGAACCTGGGCTAACGCCTTATTGAAAACCAAGAGCCAATCCTAAATTCTTTGCAACAATTTTTCTCAGCAATGTCATCATTATACCAGGATATGGATAGTCAATTCACAGCAGAAACTGCTCTAAGGGCAGTCAAACAAGGGAAAAGACCTGTTGAAGATTATGTTATAGAATTTAAAAAATGGGCCCGTGACTCACAGTGGAATGACATTAGTCTGAGAAATCAGTTTAGACTTAACCTCTCTGAGAACCTCAAGGATAAACTCTCAAGGACAGAGCTACCCCCCACTCTTGAAGAACTTATTAAAACAGCTACCATCATCGATAGAAGACTCAGGGAAAGAAGAGCAGAACATTCCCATTTGGAACAGTCCTATAAGAGAAAGAGAAGACCACACCAGGATTCAACCCCTCAAGCCAATCCGCCTGTACCTATGGAAAAAAAGTGTTATCCGTGGTCCTCTCACATCTGAAGAAAGACGTAGGAGAAAGCTCCAAAACCTATGCCTATACTGTGCTGCAAGTGACCATGAAGTCCGCTCATGCCCAGTCCTAAATAAAAAAACTATTGGTACCTGCCTCCATTCAGTATCTTGTTTCTCTACACACTCCCCACATTCTGCTTATTGTACACTTCCCATGTCTGTACAGTGGGACAAAAAGCTGCTACATCTAGAAGCAATTATTGACTCTGGAGCCTCTGCTAACTTCATAGATTCATCTGTGTTACAAGTTAATGAAATTCCTTCTGTTAAGAAATCTACTCCTGTGTCTCTCAGAATCTTTGATGGCTCCCTTGTCCCTAATGGTCCTATTACACATAACACAATACCATTACAAATGTGCTCTACCTCTGGACATACTGAACATATAACTTTTGATGTTATCTCTTCGCCTTTTTACCCTTTAATTCTTGGTTTACCCTGGTTAAGACTACATTGCCCTTCCATATCTTGGGATAGCCTACATGTGAATTTTAACTCTGACTACTGCAGTAAAAACCTGTCTACAGCACCACCTACTACTACAGCCTTCTACTAATGTATTACCTGAACAGTACCAAGATTTCCATGATGTGTTCAGTAAAAAGGAAGCTGAAAGCCTGCCTCCCCATCGTCCTTATGATTGCCCTATCGACCTATTACCCGGCTCTAGTGTTCCTTACGGGCATGTCTACTCCTTGTCCGAACCAGAACTCGCTCAACTCAAGACCTACATAGATGATAATCTACGCAAGGGATTTATAAGACCGTCTACCTCTCCAGCTGGGGCTGGTATGTTTTTTGTGAGAAATAAAGATGCCACCATTCGCCCTATTATAGATTACAGGCTTCTGAATAAAATAACTATAATAGGTACCCTCTTCCACTCATTCCTGACCTAATGGAGAGGTTACAAAAGGTCAGAATTTTCACAAAACTTGATCTACGGGGTGCCTACAACTTAGTGCGAATCAAGAGTGGGTGATGAATGGAAAACAGCCTTCCGCACTAGATATGGCCTCTATGAGTACTTGGTGATGCCTTTTGGGCTTTGCAATGCCCCCGCCACTTTTCCGTTTTTTGTTAATGATATCTTTCGAGACCTATTGGATATTTGTGTCGTCATCTATTTAGATGATATCCTCATCTATTCATCTTCAGAAGAAGAACACATTAAACACGTCCGATGGGTCATTGCCAGGCTTCAAACACACCGTCTGTATGCAAAGCTAGAGAAATGTACATTCCACTCTCAAAATATCAGTTTCCTAGATTTAAGCTTACACCTGGTGAGATCCGAATGGAGGATGATAAGATTAAATCCATACTCAACTGGCCTACTCCTATCGATAAGAAATCACTACAACCTTCCTCGGTTTCTCAAATTTCTATAGAAAATTCATAAGGAACTACTTGCACATTGTTAAACCTTTAACAAGACTCACTGGTACCACTACAGGATTCACATGGGACTCTGAAGCCCAACATGCCTTTGACAAACTTAAAATGCCTTCACCTCTGAGCCTATACTTAAATTACCTGACCCTACTCTACAGTACATATTAGAGGTAGATGCCTCTGATTACGCAATTGGTGCTATACTTTCCCAAAGGACTTTCCATCAGTTACTCCAGTGCATCCCGTCGCCTATTCACTCTAGAACTCTCACATCAGCCGAAATGAACTACCCTATCGCTGAAAAGGAGTTGCTGGCTATTAAGGTCGCTCTTGAGAACTGGAGGACACCTATTGGAAGGCACTGACTTGCCCATTTTAATTTACACTGACCATCGTAACCTAGAATACCTCAAAACCACCAAGACTTTGTCATCTAGACAAGTTAGGTGGAGTCTTTTTTTTGATAGGTTTAACTATCTAATTACCTAACGTCCAGGTAGTGCCAATGGTAAGGCTGACTCGCTCTCCAGGATGTTTCCCAGGCCTCATTGTGCCACCACAACTACTATAATACCCACAGAACGGATTATAGCTCTCATAGCTGATTTTCCCTCAAGGATAAACAAGCTTTGCTCAATGACCACTCCCTTCCGTCTTCACATACTCTTACAAAAGGATCTGATCAGTTACTCTATAAGGAAGATAAATTATATATCCCAACTGAGCTACGACTTGAAATTCTCCAAACAATACATGACAACCCATTGTCTGGACACCCTGGACATTACAAAACCCTAGAACTCCTAAAAAGGAACTTCTGGTGGCCAAATATGTACAAAACAGTTTATGACTATATCAATACATGTACAGTCTGTGCAACCTCTAAACGACAGAGAGTTCCTCCATATGGACTTATTATGTCTTTACCTATTCCAGAGAAACCTTGGAGCTCCATTTCAATGGATTTTGTGGTTGACTTACCCCCTTCTGCAGATTACACCACCATCCTGGTGGTTATTGATCAATTCACTAAGATGGTACACTTTGTTCCTTTAACCGAACTTCCAACTGCTCTAAAAACTGCACACATTTTCATTGAAAATATTGTACGTCTGCACGTTTTACCTAGCACCATCACTTCTGACAGGGGAGTACAATTTACCTCCAAATTTTGGAGAGAGCTATGTAGACTCCTCTCCCATCCAGAACAACTTCACTAGTGCTTACCATCCCCAATCAAATGGACTTTCAGAAAGGACTAATCAGTGGTTGGAGCAGTTCTTGCGTTGTTACTGTTCTCATTTACAAGATGACTGGTCTACATTCTTGCCTTTGGCGGAGTTCTCCTTCAATAACACTCTCAGTTTCCACTACTAAACTTACGCCTTTCTATGCCAACTATGGCTATCATCCAACTTTTCATTTCTTAAAAACCTGACTCCAGCTATAATCCGACTGTCACAGAAACCCTAAATACCATCAAATCCGGTTTCGAAGTTATAAGCTCCAATATTAAAATAGCACAGTTAAGACAAAAACGATACTTTTGACCTACATCAACGCCATCCGCCAACTTTTAAGGTTGGTGACAGGGTTTGGTTATCAACCAAGAACTTAAAACTTGGAACTCCTTCAAAGAAACTCAGCGCCTTATTCATTGGTCCTTACTCCATCGCTAAGGTGATAAACCAAAATGCTATACGCTTGACACTCCCAGCACATCTCCATATTCATCCAACCTTCCACATTTCTCTCCTTAAACCATACCTAGAGAACAAGTTTCCTGGGAGATCTCTTCCTCCTCCTGCTCCAGTTGTGATAGATGGCGATTTGGAATATGAGGTTGATCAAATATTGGACTCTAGATTGTGTAGAGGGAGACTCCAATACTTAGTCAGATGGAAGGGTTATGACTCGTCTGAATGTTCTTGGATTCCCGTCTCTGACCTGAGAGCCCTCGTCTTCGTTCTGACTTCCAAAAATGTTACCCTCTCAAGCCCTCGCAGCCCTGAGGTCTGCCTTACTCGGGGGGTCCTGTAATGCTCTAACTTACTGCCCCTATAAGTATGGCCCTCCTCCTTCAGCCTATTTAAGCCAACACTTCCCTAACACTCTGCTTAGGTATCTTAAATTGCAGAGAGTCCCTTCCTGTGCAACTTACTGAAGCCAATCAACTACAGACTGCTGTGCTTCTCAGTCTGTATCAGCTGCTAACCTACAGGAGCTGCAGCCTCCTTTCACTGCTTCTGGATTCACTTTCAGTTTCTCTATAACAGCAGGACACTCCACACTGAAGCTGCATTGTTCCTCTCCTGCTGTCTGGAAAAGCCTTTAACCTTAACTACTGAATTACTGCTGGCAATCACTGCTCTAATGATCTCCTGTACAGGACTGCATTCCTTCCATAAGATAAGTTGTTTCCCTTACAATCTATGCTTATGTGTGCTGCTCATTAACTCTCACAAAGTCTGTGCTTGCTATAATCTGTAATACAACAAATCTTACTAGTTATTTTTACTAACAGCCCACACACTAATCATCAACTTGTTATAACCTGTTGCTTAAATGGACTGCAATTAACAAACTTTGTCTCTAACTGTTATTGATGAACTACTAATCTAAAACAGAGATTGTTTGTTTATTTTTCCATTAATCTCAAGGCAGCCCCTGTGTTCAGATAATGTTTTCACATCTACCCACAACATTAGTATCAGCTGCTAGCCAGCTAACCCTTAATTAACCAGCTATTGCTAGCAGTCTTGCCTGTTCTCTCAGACTCAGACTGCTACTGATAGTTAAATCAATTTGCAGTTTCCTATGGTGTGGTCTCTTGTCAATGATTCCACTCTAACAACAACTGCTAACAAACTCTGATATGACATCTTCCTATTGCTTTAGTGCTGCAGCAGCTCTTCCTATTGCTTTAGTGCTGAACCAGCTCTTCCTATTGCTTTAGTGCTGAACCAGCTCTTCCTATTGCGGTTAGGGCTGCAGCAGCTCTTCCTATTGCTTTAGTGCTGCAGCAGCTCTTCCTATTGCTTTAGTGCTGCAGCAGCTCTTCCTATTGCTTTAGTGCTGCAGCAGCTCTTCCTATTGCTTTAGTGCTGCAGCAGCTCTTCCTATTGCTTTAGTGCTGCAGCAGCTCTTCCTATTGCTTTAGTGCTGCACCAGCTCTTCCTATTGCTTTAGTGCTGCACCAGCTCTTCCTATTGCTTTAGTGCTGCAGCAGCTCTTCCTATTGCTTTAGTGCTGCACCAGCTCTTCCTATTGCTTTAGTGCTGCACCAGCTCTTCCTATTGCTTTAGTGCTGCACCAGCTCTTCCTATTGCTTTAGTGCTGCAGCAGCTCTTCCTATTGCTTTAGTGCTGCACCAGCTCTTCCTATTGCTTTAGTGCTGCAGCAGCTCTTCCTATTGCTTTAGTGCTGCACCAGCTCTTCCTATTGCTTTAGTGCTGCAGCAGCTCTTCCTATTGCTTTAGTGCTGCACCAGCTCTTCCTATTTGCTTTAGTGCTGCACCAGCTCTTCCTATTGCTTTAGTGCTGCAGCAGCTCTTCCTATTGCTTTAGTGCTGCAGCAGCTCTTCTGTAATGCTCTAACTTACTGCCCCTTTAAGTATGGCCCTCCTTCTTCAGCCTATTTAAGCCAGCACTTCCTCTAACACTCTGCTTAGGTATCTTCAATTGCAGAGAGTTCCCTTCCTGTGCAACTTACTGAAGCCAATCAACTACAGACTGCTGTTGCTCCACAGTCTGTATCAGCTGCTATCCTACAGGAGCTGCAGTCTTTCTCACTGCTTCTGGATTCACTTTCAGTTTCTCTATAACAGCAGGACACTCCACACTGAAGCTGCATTGTTCCTCTCCTGCTGTCTGGAAAAGCCTTTAACCTTAACTACTGAATTACTGCTGGCAATCACTGCTCTAATGATCTCCTATACAGGACTGCATTCCTTCCATAAGATAAGTTGTTTCCCTTACAAACTATGCTTATGTGTGCTGCTCATTAACTCTCACAAAGTCTGTGCTTGCTATAATCTGTAATACAACAAATCTTACTAGTTATTTTTGCTAACAGCACACACACTAATCATCAACTTGTTATAACCTGTTGCTTAAATGGACTGCAATTAACAAACTTTGTCTCTAACTGTTATTGATGAACTACTAATCTAAAACAGAGATTGTTTGTTTATTTTCCATTAATCTCAAGGCAGCCCCTGTGTTCAGATAATGTTTTCAAATCTACCCACATTAGTATCAGCTGCTAGCCAGCTATAACCCTTAATTAACCAACTATTGCTAGCAGTCTTGTCTGTTCTCTCAGACTCAGACTGCTACTGATAGTTAAATCAAATTGCAGTTTCCTATGGTGTGGCCTCTTGTCAATGATTCCACTCTAACAACAACTGCTAACAAACTCTGATATGACAGAATACCTAAGCACTAAAATAATAAAAAATATATATATATATATTTCTATATATATACATTGTGTAAAAAAAAAAAAAAAAAAAAAAAAAAAAAAACTTTTTAATTGTGTTTTCTTAATTTATATTTAAGCAACATGGAACCTGCTGAAATGAACACACACATTCTGAATTTGACTCACACAGTTGACATACTTACCCAGGGCCTGCAGGGCCTACAACGTGAGTTTCAACATTTAAAAGCAACTCTTACTACATTAACCTCTACTCACAACATTCCAGAGGCCCCTGAACCCTCAATTGGCCCCCCAGATACATTCTCTGGGGACAGATCCCAATTTAAAGATTTTAAAATTGCATGTACTCTATTGTTTATGATGAAACTAAAAACTTACCATTCTGAGCACATTAAAGTTTGTACAGTCATATCATACCTACGTGGGGATGCCAGAACCTGGGCTAACGCCTTTATTGAAAACCAAGAGCCAATCCTAAATTCTTTGCAACAATTTTTCTCAGCAATGTCATCATTATACCAGGATATGGATAGTCAATTCACAGCAGAAACTGCTCTAAGGGCAGTCAAACAAGGGAAAAGACCTGTTGAAGATTATGTTATAGAATTTAAAAAATGGGCCCGTGACTCACAGTGGAATGACATTAGTCTGAGAAATCAGTTTAGACTTAACCTCTCTGAGAACCTCAAGGATAAACTCTCAAGGACAGAGCTACCCCCCACTCTTGAAGAACTTATTAAAACAGCTACCATCATCGATAGAAGACTCAGGGAAAGAAGAGCAGAACATTCCCATTTGGAACAGTCCTATAAGAGAAAGAGAAGACCACACCAGGATTCAACCCCTCAAGCCAATCCGCCTGTACCTATGGAAAAAAAGTGTTATCCGTGGTCCTCTCACATCTGAAGAAAGACGTAGGAGAAAGCTCCAAAACCTATGCCTATACTGTGCTGCAAGTGACCATGAAGTCCGCTCATGCCCAGTCCTAAATAAAAAAACTATTGGTACCTGCCTCCATTCAGTATCTTGTTTCTCTACACACTCCCCACATTCTGCTTATTGTACACTTCCCGTGTCTGTACAGTGGGACAAAAAGCTGCTACATCTAGAAGCAATTATTGACTCTGGAGCCTCTGCTAACTTCATAGATTCATCTGTGTTACAAGTTAATGAAATTCCTTCTGTTAAGAAATCTACTCCTGTGTCTCTCAGAATCTTTGATGGCTCCCTTGTCCCTAATGGTCCTATTACACATAACACAATACCATTACAAATGTGCTCTACCTCTGGACATACTGAACATATAACTTTTGATGTTATCTCTTCGCCTTTTTACCCTTTAATTCTTGGTTTACCCTGGTTAAGACTACATTGCCCTTCCATATCTTGGGATAGCCTACATGTGAATTTTAACTCTGACTACTGCAGTAAAACCTGTCTACAGCACCACCTACTACTACAGCCTTCTACTAATGTATTACCTGAACAGTACCAAGATTTCCATGATGTGTTCAGTAAAAAGGAAGCTGAAAGCCTGCCTCCCCATCGTCCTTATGATTGCCCTATCGACCTATTACCCGGCTCTAGTGTTCCTTACGGGCATGTCTACTCCTTGTCCGAACCAGAACTCGCTCAACTCAAGACCTACATAGATGATAATCTACGCAAGGGATTTATAAGACCGTCTACCTCTCCAGCTGGGGCTGGTATGTTTTTTGTGAGAAATAAAGATGCCACCATTCGCCCTATTATAGATTACAGGCTTCTGAATAAAATAACTATAATAGGTACCCTCTTCCACTCATTCCTGACCTAATGGAGAGGTTACAAAAGGTCAGAATTTTCACAAAACTTGATCTACGGGGTGCCTACAACTTAGTGCGAATCAAGAGTGGTGATGAATGGAAAACAGCCTTCCGCACTAGATATGGCCTCTATGAGTACTTGGTGATGCCTTTTGGGCTTTGCAATGCCCCCGCCACTTTTCCGTTTTTTGTTAATGATATCTTTCGAGACCTATTGGATATTTGTGTCGTCATCTATTTAGATGATATCCTCATCTATTCATCTTCAGAAGAAGAACACATTAAACACGTCCGATGGGTCATTGCCAGGCTTCAAACACACCGTCTGTATGCAAAGCTAGAGAAATGTACATTCCACTCTCAAAATATCAGTTTCCTAGATTATAAGCTTACACCTGGTGAGATCCGAATGGAGGATGATAAGATTAAATCCATACTCAACTGGCCTACTCCTATCGATAAGAAATCACTACAACCTTTCCTCGGTTTCTCAAATTTCTATAGAAAATTCATAAGGAACTACTTGCACATTGTTAAACCTTTAACAAGACTCACTGGTACCACTACAGGATTCACATGGGACTCTGAAGCCCAACATGCCTTTGACAAACTTAAAATGCCTTCACCTCTGAGCCTATACTTAAATTACCTGACCCTACTCTACAGTACATATTAGAGGTAGATGCCTCTGATTACGCAATTGGTGCTATACTTTCCCAAAGGACTTCCATCAGTACTCCAGTGCATCCCGTCGCCTATCACTCTAGAACTCTCACATCAGCCGAAATGAACTACCCTATCGCTGAAAAGGAGTTGCTGGCTATTAAGGTCGCTCTTGAGAACTGGAGACACCTATTGGAAGGCACTGACTTGCCCATTTTAATTTACACTGACCATCGTAACCTAGAATACCTCAAAACCACCAAGACTTTGTCATCTAGACAAGTTAGGTGGAGTCTTTTTTTTGATAGGTTTAACTATCTAATTACCTAACGTCCAGGTAGTGCCAATGGTAAGGCTGACTCGCTCTCCAGGATGTTTCCCAGGCCTCATTGTGCCACCACAACTACTATAATACCCACAGAACGGATTATAGCTCTCATAGCTGATTTTCCCTCAAGGATAAAACAAGCTTTGCTCAATGACCACTCCCTTCCGTCTTCACATACTCTTACAAAAGGATCTGATCAGTTACTCTATAAGGAAGATAAATTATATATCCCAACTGAGCTACGACTTGAAATTCTCCAAACAATACATGACAACCCATTGTCTGGACACCCTGGACATTACAAAACCCTAGAACTCCTAAAAAGGAACTTCTGGTGGCCAAATATGTACAAAACAGTTTATGACTATATCAATACATGTACAGTCTGTGCAACCTCTAAACGACAGAGAGTTCCTCCATATGGACTTATTATGTCTTTACCTATTCCAGAGAAACCTTGGAGCTCCATTTCAATGGATTTTGTGGTTGACTTACCCCCTTCTGCAGATTACACCACCATCCTGGTGGTTATTGATCAATTCACTAAGATGGTACACTTTGTTCCTTTAACCGAACTTCCAACTGCTCTAAAAACTGCACACATTTTCATTGAAAATATTGTACGTCTGCACGGTTTACCTAGCACCATCACTTCTGACAGGGGAGTACAATTTACCTCCAAATTTTGGAGAGAGCTATGTAGACTCCTCTCCATCCAGAACAACTTCACTAGTGCTTACCATCCCCAATCAAATGGACTTTCAGAAAGGACTAATCAGTGGTTGGAGCAGTTCTTGCGTTGTTACTGTTCTCATTTACAAGATGACTGGTCTACATTCTTGCCTTTGGCGGAGTTCTCCTTCAATAACACTCTCAGTTCCACTACTAAACTTACGCCTTTCTATGCCAACTATGGCTATCATCCAACTTTTCATTTCTTAAAACCTGACTCCAGCTATAATCCGACTGTCACAGAAACCCTAAATACCATCAAATCCGGTTTCGAAGTTATAAGCTCCAATATTAAAATAGCACAGTTAAGACAAAAACGATACTTTGACCTACATCAACGCCATCCGCCAACTTTTAAGGTTGGTGACAGGGTTTGGTTATCAACCAAGAACTTAAAACTTGGAACTCCTTCAAAGAAACTCAGCGCCTTATTCATTGGTCCTTACTCCATCGCTAAGGTGATAAACCAAAATGCTATACGCTTGACACTCCCAGCACATCTCCATATTCATCCAACCTTCCACATTTCTCTCCTTAAACCATACCTAGAGAACAAGTTTCCTGGGAGATCTCTTCCTCCTCCTGCTCCAGTTGTGATAGATGGCGATTTGGAATATGAGGTTGATCAAATATTGGACTCTAGATTGTGTAGAGGGAGACTCCAATACTTAGTCAGATGGAAGGGTTATGACTCGTCTGAATGTTCTTGGATTCCCGTCTCTGACCTGAGAGCCCCTCGTCTTCGTTCTGACTTCCAAAAATGTTACCCTCTCAAGCCCTCGCAGCCCTGAGGTCTGCCTTACTCGGGGGGTCCTGTAATGCTCTAACTTACTGCCCCTATAAGTATGGCCCTCCTCCTTCAGCCTATTTAAGCCAACACTTCCTCTAACACTCTGCTTAGGTATCTTAAATTGCAGAGAGTTCCCTTCCTGTGCAACTTACTGAAGCCAATCAACTACAGACTGCTGTTGCTTCTCAGTCTGTATCAGCTGCTAACCTACAGGAGCTGCAGCCTCTTTCACTGCTTCTGGATTCACTTTCAGTTTCTCTATAACAGCAGGACACTCCACACTGAAGCTGCATTGTTCCTCTCCTGCTGTCTGGAAAAGCCTTTAACCTTAACTACTGAATTACTGCTGGCAATCACTGCTCTAATGATCTCCTGTACAGGACTGCATTCCTTCCATAAGATAAGTTGTTTCCCTTACAATCTATGCTTATGTGTGCTGCTCATTAACTCTCACAAAGTCTGTGCTTGCTATAATCTGTAATACAACAAATCTTACTAGTTATTTTTACTAACAGCCCACACACTAATCATCAACTTGTTATAACCTGTTGCTTAAATGGACTGCAATTAACAAACTTTGTCTCTAACTGTTATTGATGAACTACTAATCTAAAACAGAGATTGTTTGTTTATTTTTCCATTAATCTCAAGGCAGCCCCTGTGTTCAGATAATGTTTTCACATCTACCCACAACATTAGTATCAGCTGCTAGCCAGCTAACCCTTAATTAACCAGCTATTGCTAGCAGTCTTGCCTGTTCTCTCAGACTCAGACTGCTACTGATAGTTAAATCAATTTGCAGTTTCCTATGGTGTGGTCTCTTGTCAATGATTCCACTCTAACAACAACTGCTAACAAACTCTGATATGACATCTTCCTATTGCTTTAGTGCTGCAGCAGCTCTTCCTATTGCTTTAGTGCTGAACCAGCTCTTCCTATTGCTTTAGTGCTGAACCAGCTCTTCCTATTGCGTTAGGGCTGCAGCAGCTCTTCCTATTGCTTTAGGGCTGCAGCAGCTCTTCCTATTGCTTTAGTGCTGCAGCAGCTCTTCCTATTGCTTTAGTGCTGTAGCAGCTCTTCCTATTGCTTTTGTAACTGCAGAAGCTCTTCCGATTGCTTTAGGGCTGCAGCAGCTCTTCCTATTGCTTTTGTAACTGCAGAAGCTCTTCCGATTGCTTTAGGGCTGCACCAGCTCTTCCTATTGCTTTAGGGCTGCACCAGCTCTTCCTACTGCTTTAGGGCTGCACCAGCTCTTCCTATTGCTTTAGTGCTGCAGCAGCTCTTCCTATTGCTTTTGTAACTGCAGAAGCTCTTCCGATTGCTTTAGGGCTGCACCAGCTCTTCCTACTGCTTTAGGGCTGCACCAGCTCTACCTATTGCTTTAGTGCTGCACCAGCTCTTCCTATTGCTTTAGTGCTGCACCAGCTCTTCCTATTGCTTTAGTGCTGCACCAGCTCTTCCTATTGCTTTAGTGCTGCACCAGCTCTTCCTATTGCTTTAGTGCTGCACCAGCTCTTCCTATTGCTTTAGTGCTGCACCAGCTCTTCCTATTGCTTTAGTGCTGCAATGGCTCTTCCTATTGCTTTAGTGCTGAACCAGCTCTTCCTATTGCGTTAGGGCTGCAGCAGCTCTTCCTATTGCTTTAGTGCTGCAATGGCTCTTCCTATTGCTTTAGTGCTGCACCAGCTCTTCCTATTGCTTTAGTGCTGCACCAGCTCTTCCTATTGCTTTAGTGCTGCAGCAGCTCTTCCTATTGCTTTAGTGCTGCAGCAGGTTTCATGATTCAGATATATCCTGCAGTTGTAAGTTACTTCTATTATAACATGTTCTTTGTTTTCTTGTTATCCTTTGTTGAAAAGCAGGAAGGTAAGGTCAGGAGAATGCACGTGCCTGCAGCACTATCTGGCAGAAAATAGCAAAAGCAGTAGGTGGCAGCAGTAATTCATGTCATGTAGTGCTTCAGGCATGTGCATGCTACCTAGCTAGATATCTCTTCAACAAAGAATAACATGAGAACAAAGCAAATGATAATAGAAGAATTGGAAAGATCTTTAGAGTGGTATTCTCCAGCTGAGTCATGAGAGAAAACATTTGTGTTTTATGTCCATTTAACCCCTGCTGAACCATTTACCCCCGCTGTGCTGTTTTGGAGCTTTAGATGCTTCTCACATTTAAGCTCTTCTGTCATATTTCAGTGAGAAACCCACACGTTTTTTTAGCACATTCAGCTATAGCATTATTGTATGTTCATATAATGACAGAACAACAAGTGTTACACAGGCAAAGCGAGAAGGGGTCATCCTCATGTAAATAAGGGACGTTTGGGTAGATTTAAATGGTGGGTGGTAGGAAGCTGAGAGGGGTTTCTGTACTTACCCCCTATTGCGCACCCCTGGATTTCTGCCCTCAGCCTTATATGCAGCTCTAAGGGCATCAGCTTTGAATTCGCCCCCCCCCCACCTTAATCTCCCAGATTCATCAAACAAATTATACAGTAAAAGTGTCTGCCCCTTAACACATTCCCAATGATCCCACTGTGGGGTGGAAAAGAGAGATATTTCTGTATCTGAAATACATATGAGGCTTTGTGTATGTATGTATGTATGTGTATAATATATATATATATATATATATATATATATATATATATATATGAGGCAGTCTGCTCTTCCTGCAGGGTCAGCCCATTGAAATAGACACATACTTGAGAACAGATCATAATCTTAATGGGCCAAAACCAATTATTTTAAATAGAAAAATAAACATGAAGGAATCATTTCCCATGCATTTAACATTGTGCAGTAGGTATAACAAGTCATTTGGAACACATTAAAGTGAAGGTCAATTTTGGTGAATTAGTGCCAGGTTTTTAATAATCCTATTAAAACAAGGGCACTTTAATTCATCAAATTGACATTTCACTTCTTTCTTCAAAAACTTACCTTTTAATCCTGGCAGCGGCTCCAGCACTTCCTCCGCCCGTCGCAAGTCGTCCTTTGCGGGTCCAAAATGACAAATCCGGCTTCCTCCAAGCACGGCGTGTGCATCAGGCCAAAATTCCCCCGGGGGGGGGGGGGGGGGAACCGTGATTGGAGGAACCCGGGTTTGTCATTTCTGACGTCTGCAGAGGCTTCGCGACGGGCCGGGGGAATCGCCGGAGCGGCTGCCCCGATTAAAAGTATTTGAAGGAAAGAATTGAAATGTCAATTTTGATTAATTAAAGTGCCCTTGTTTTAATAGGATTATTAAAACCGGCACTAAGTCATCAAAACTGACCTTTAAGGGAAAATAAATTGTTACAGCACACTATCCCTTTAAAGCTTGGTCGGGTGTGTGAGGCCTCCCCCCCTGTCACCAACCGAGTAATATTTACTACAACACTGCAGCTGCCATAAACACCCAGGTGACCTCTAATGTAGGCAACAACAATATATTTTATAAAAACCAAAACCTAAAATGCTATAAATAAACCAATAAGTACCCAGCTTTATTTAATAGAACCAAAAATAAAAATCCCCAAAGTTGTCACTAGGGGAAGTCTCTGATCTCAAAGGGATATAAACTTCTTTCAGGATTTAGAGAGAGTAGCAATTTCTAAGTTACTCGAACTATCAAATTTGTCTTCATTCTCTTGCTATCTTTATTTAAAAAGCAGGAATGTAAAGCTTAGGAGCCAGCCCATTTTACGTTGAGCACCCTGGATAGCGCTTGCTGATGGTGGGCTACATTTAGCCACCAATAAACAAGCGTATAACCCAAGATCTGAACCAAAAAAAGGGCGGCTCCTTAGCTTAGATTCTTGCTTTTTCAAATAAAGATAGCAAGAGAAAGAAGAAAAATAAATTATAGGCGTAAATTAGAAAGTTGCTTAAATTGCTGCTCTTTCTAAATCATGAAAGAAAAATGTGGGTTCAGTGTCCCTTTATTTTATTTGAATAAAATAACAGAAAATACTTTATTATACAGGTAAACGTATCACGGCTGCAGACCGACAAGGTTCTCAAGCAGAGGCGCTGTCTGTCCGCCACAGCCACTCTGCATTGCACAAGGAACGCTCTTGTGCAATGTTACCTCTTGCTCGTCGCACAACCAAGCATGGCCAGATAATCACTTCGAACTTAATTGTTCTGGGCTATATGTGGCGGAGAGGATAACAGGCAGGAACTGCTTGTTAAAACTGTGGTTACAGACTTGCTCATGCAAAATGTTTTGCAAGATCTCAGGAGCTTAATAACGTTTATTAATGTGAACTAATAGTCTATTAAGGGAAGATACTAGTTATATGTCCATAAATCGCTCATATACAATAAATTATTTTTTTACAGATTATTAAAACTTTCATGAAAAAAAATAACATTAATTCTATTTACTTTTATTTTGTAACCAGAAAAGTCATAATTTGTAGTTCGTATATTAGGTATTTCTATTTTGAAACAATTTTACGTTCCCCTATACTTTTATCCCTCAACACACACCTGATTTTAAAGGGATATTAGAACCATTTTTTATATGAGCACCAGAAAATAATTACAGACTTACAAAACACCTGCATAGAAATACAAGTTTAAAAAACATATAAAAACTGTAATTCTGATAGCAAACTATGCATTGCTTTGAGAACTGTGGACACGCCCCCTTGAGAGATATATTCTCATCTCCTTTACTTTAGCCAATTAGGGACAGACATAAATCAGCTCACAGCATGTAGCAGGGATTGGATTCTGCACTTTATTTAATACACACCAGTCTTTCTGGGAGTGTGAAAAAACACCATTTGCAGATTAAAATGACAAAAAAAGGCAAAAAAATAAAGTCCATTGCTAAGATATATATATATTTAAAAAAAAGAGTAATACCGTCTTTGCCAGTGTATCAGATGCATAAAGATAACACAAGTGATGGACAAGTGATACCTTTAATGGCTAAATAACAGAGAATAACAAAATGTCCTGACAGCTTTGCAGTCACGTTCCCTATCACTAAAGTCATTAAAGGGACGGTAAAGTCCAAATTTAACTTTCATGATTCAGATAGAGAAGTTATTTTAAACTGCTTTCCCAATTGACTTCTTTTATCAAACATGCTTTGTTCTCTTGGTATTATTTATTGAAGAGTAAAACTAGGTAGGCTCATAAGAGCTCAGGAGTGTGCACGTGTCTTAGTGTTTTGTGACATTGTATAACAAAGCTACAAAAATTGTTGCAAAACACTAAAAACACATGCACACTCCTGAGCCTACCTAGTTTTACTGTCCCTAAGGTTAGTTATTTATTTTGCAATATCCTTTATGCTTTCTTCTTCATTTTTTAATATTGTTTTTAGTGAGTAAAAGCCGAGCTTAGCATAGAGTTCATAGGACACATTTTCAATATCTATATTTTTTACTGTGCATAAAGATTTTGGACTAAATTACATGTGGCTGGTTCCGAAAATTAACCCAGAGATCAGGTCCCAAATAGCCCCAAAAATAAAGTATGCATACCTGTTAAATGCTTGTCTTTCCTGGCATGGAGAGTCCACAATTTCATTCCAATTACTAGTGGGAATTCAACTCCTGGTCACCAGACGGAAACAAAGAACACCCCAGTCATTCAGCCGAGGGAATTCAGAAAGAGAAGAGGACACAAAGGTATAGAGGTTGCCTAAGGTTTAAAAGAACAAAAATTACAGCCGTCTTAAATATAAAACAAGGGCGGGTAGTGGACTCTCCATGCCAGGAAAGAAAAGAATTTATCAGATAAGCATACATTTTGTTTTCTTTTCAATGGCATGGAGAGTCCACAAATCCATTCAATTACTAGTGTGAACCAATACCCAATCTAGAGGACACAGAATGGAAGGGAGAACAAGACAGGCGGACCCAAACAGAAGGCACCACCGCTAGGAAAAACGTTCCTCCCAAAAGAAGCCCCTGTAGAGGCAAAAACAATGAAGTTGTAAAAATTTGGTAACGAGATCCAAGCGGCCGCCTTGCAAATCTGTTCCACAGAAAACTTCATTTTTAAAGTCCCAAGAAGAAGAGACAGCCCTAGAGGAAAGAGTCTAATTCTCTCAGCAAGTGGTTTGTCCAGCTATCTCATAAGCCCACCTAAAAACACTTCTCAACCAAAAGGAAAGAGTAGGAGAAGTGAGCTTCTGGCTCTTCCGTTTACCAGAAAAAAAACAACAAAAATGGCAGGTAAATTGATGAAAAAACTCTAGTTGCCAGCAGATAGAACTTAGGGCAAGCACAACATCCAGGTTGTGCAACAAACGTTCCTTCTGAGAAGGATTAGGACAGGAGAAAGGTAGTGACAATATCCAGAATAATATAGCGGTCCAATACCACCTTAGGAAGAAATTACAATTTGGTACAAAGGGACCGCCTTATCCATATGGAAAATAGGACAAGGGGGGTACACTGGTAGAGCCGAATGTCCTGCAACTCTACAAGCCGAAGAAAGATAGAAAAAAAACAAAAGCTTAATCAAAAAGAAAGAATAGTCTCAAACGGGAGCCTGCTGCATAACCCGAATAATAAAGTTAATGCTCCAAAGAGGAGCAACCGGGATTAAACACAGGCCCAATTCTCCTAAACAAAAGGACTATGAACACCTGGGAAGTCGTCCAGCACGCTTAAGAAACAGAACAGAAAGGGTAGCCAATCTAACCCATTCGGAAACTGACAGACCCTTCTCAGATCTTCTGGAAAAAGGACAGAATGCGGGGAGAACTCTCACTTTACGCCAAGGAAAACCCTGAATCGCACCTGAAAAAGAATGTGCGCCCCAACCGTAAAGGAACATCTTATGCAATAAATATATAAATAAATATTACAACCGCTGACAAGATATGATGTCACAGACATTATCAGAAATCGCCTCCATAAGAGAGATTATAATATAGTGTCTATATAGACACAAAAAAGGAAACCTAAATAAACATATTTGAGAAGAGCATTTCACGGACATCAGCAACAATCACCTCAATATGAGAGAGATTAAAATACAGGGACCATATACATAAAATATGGAAACATAAAAGGAAAGAGGTTAGTGTCCTAAGAACACTAAGAAATATTAAGTATGCTACATGGACCAATATATGTCACAGACATTAGTAAAAATCACCCCCAACATGAGATGTATTAGATAAGATACATAGCATAGCATAGAAAATAGGGTCCTAAGAGCCTAAGCAATATAAATATATATATTATATTGAGAGAGAATATAAAGCTGTCACGTATGGCAATACCAGCTGTACATATCAATCCACAAAGCTATGAGTTACACAAAAAACAATCCTCTGCAATCCACATGAGGAGACGTCTCCTCACAGATAGAAGCTCATTTCTTAGCAAAAACTAAGAATTAAGATAACCCCCACAGAGGACGGAATCGTCCATAGAATATGACTTCTACATATCTCAAAACAAGAGAATCTGGTCCTAGAAGAGGACAATCGATCCTAGACCTTTCATAAGACTAGATGAGAAAAATAATTATCTGCAGAGCATAGATAAGGGGAAAAATCCTAGAAATGTCACAAAAAGACAGCAGGTACCAAGAATCCCTGTTCTCTATAGATTATAAAAATTAATAAACAGAAAATGTAAAGCACCATAGTCACACATAGTCCATCAGGATAAGGGAGATACAACAGATCCCCAGGACATAAACCCAGAAGAAGGGTATGAAAAATATAGCACCGGAGAGATCTCTCCTAAGAGAAGCTAAAACTCAAAAAGAGGATAAGAATGAAGTAGAAGAACGCACCACCGGCGAAACTAAAATAGGCAGCGTCAAAAGATATTAAGTAGAGAATAGCGTATCTGCCTATATAGGCGACTCCACTGCAATTCATGAATCTCTCTCCATTTCAGTACCTTACATGGAGAAAGTGACGAAAAGTCAGGACCCTGACGCACAAACCCCGTGGGGCGGCAATAAAGGTCTGACCGTCTACCCACTAGAACGCAAAGTGGGCTGTATATGAGGTTCTTCAGCCAGCTTGCTAGGCAGACTTCCTTTTATGCCATAGCATTGCTGTATACACAGCTATAAGCTTAGTAAGGTCAAGTACAGAGATTCAGAACCATCCCAGCTGTCGCAAATGCAACCAACTCAATTAGGTCTGAGGGAGAATTAAGCAACTCATATGCTAAAAATCCTGCATGGTACCAATGAGTGATAAGTAGCTGTCAACCCCTCTACTAAGAATTAACCATTGACCTGAGAGAGCAGTACCCTGCAGAACCATAGCTTTGCATACTGAGCTATATAGCAACTCATACGATACCTAATCACCCCAGATAAATACTCACAGCATCTTGCTCTGTATACATAAAAGAGAGAAACAACAGACTTAAAGAATAAAAATACATATGTGCAAATGCCATCAGAAAACTGATGAAAATAAACCAGGGGCTAATATCCATCATGCAGTCCATGTGCATAAAATAAGAATCTATGATCATCATGCAGAGAGACATAATTCTGCATCACCTGAAAGACTAATATTGTATAAAAAAAAACAGCTTCAGCGTTTGTAATCATAAAGAGAGATATCAGAAACAGCCACTCCATGGCAGCAGACATCAAAGAAATGTAGTGAAACAGTTAGACCCGTTTGAAAAGGAAACGGCAGTCGACACTGTGAAAAAAAATAATCAAAGTACGATACCAGGAAAAAGCACAAACTCAGTGCATCACCCCATTCTCTGCATAAAATAAAGAAACAAACGCTCCTCAAAAGAATATAAACTTACGGCTAGATTTAGAGTTTTGTCGGTAACGACCCGAAAAAGCTAACGCCGGCTTTTTTCTGGCCGCACCATAAAAATAACTCTGGTATTGAGAGTCCACATAATGGCTGCGTTAGGCCTCCAAAAAGGAGCGTAGAGCATATTTAACGCAGCTTCAACTCTCGATACCAGAGTTGCTTACGGATGCGGCCAAGCCTCAAAAACGTGCTCGTGCACGATTCCCCCATAGGAAACAATGGGGCTGTTTGAGCTGAAAAAAAACCTAACACCTGCAAAAAAGCCGCGTTCAGCTCCTAACGCAGCCCCATTGTTTGCTATGGGGAAACACTTCCTACGTCTGCACCTAACACCCTAACATGTACCCCGAGTCTAAACACCCCTAGCCTTACACTTATTAACCCCTAATCTGCCGCCCCCCGCTATCGCTGACCCCTGCATATTATTATTAACCCCTAATCTGCCGCTCCCGTAAACCGTCGCTACTTACATTATCCCTATGTACCCCTAATCTGCTGCCCTAACATTGCCGACCCCTATATTATATTTATTAACCCATAATCCTGCCCCCCACAACGTCGCCTCCACCTGCCTACACTTATTAACCCCTAATCTGCCGACCGGACCTGAGCGCTACTATAATAAAGTTATTAACCCCTAATCCGCCTCACTAACCCTATTAATAAATAGTATTAACCCCTAATCTGCCCTCCCTAACTCGCCGACGACCCTAACTTCAATTATTAACCCCCTAATCTGCCAACTGGAGCTCACCGCTATTCTAATAAATGTATTAACCCCTAAAGCTAAGTCTAACCCTAACACTAACACCCCCCTAAGTTAAAACAGAATTTATGTTATACCTGATAAATTACTTTCTCCAACGGTGTGTCCGGTCCACGGCGTCATCCTTACTTGTGGGATATTCTCTTCCCCAACAGGAAATGGCAAAGAGCCCAGCAAAGCTGGTCACATGATCCCTCCTAGGCTCCGCCTACCCCAGTCATTCGACCGACGTTAAGGAGGAATATTTGCATAGGAGAAACCATATGATACCGTGGTGACTGTAGTTAAAAAAAAAAAAATTATCAGACCTGATTAAAAAACCAGGGCGGGCCGTGGACCGGACACACCGTTGGAGAAAGTAATTTATCAGGTAAACATAAATTCTGTTTTCTCCAACATCGGTGTGTCGGGCCCACGGCGTCATCCTTACTTGTGGGAACCAATACCAAAGCTTTAGGACACGGATGATGGGAGGGAGCAAATCAGGTCACCTAGATGGAAGGCACCACGGCTTGCAAAACCTTTCTCCCAAAAATAGCCTCAGAAGAAGCAAAAGTATCAAACTTGTAAAATTTGGTAAAAGTGTGCAGTGAAGACCAAGTCGCTGCCCTACATATCTGATCAACAGAAGCCTCGTTCTTGAAGGCCCATGTGGAAGCCACAGCCCTAGTGGAATGAGCTGTGATTCTTTCGGGAGGCTGCCGTCCGGCAGTCTCGTAAGCCAATCTGATGATGCTTTTAATCCAAAAAGAGAGATAGGTAGAAGTTGCTTTTTGACCTCTCCTTTTACCGGAATAAACAACAAACAAGGAAGATGTTTGTCTAAAATCCTTTGTAGCATCTAAATAGAATTTTAGAGCGCGAACAACATCCAAATTGTGCAACAAACGTTCCTTCTTCGAAACTGGTTTCGGACACAGAGAAGGTACGATAATCTCCTGGTTAATGTTTTTTGTTAGAAACAACTTTTGGAAGAAAACCAGGTTTAGTACGTAAAACCACCTTATCTGCATGGAACACCAGATAAGGAGGAGAACACTGCAGAGCAGATAATTCTGAAACTCTTCTAGCAGAAGAAATTGCAACCAAAACAAAACTTTCCAAGATAATAACTTAATATCAACGGAATGTAAGGGTTCAAACGGAACCCCCTGAAGAACTGAAAGAACTAAGTTGAGACTCCAAGGAGGAGTCAAAGGTTTGTAAACAGGCTTGATTCTAACCAGAGCCTGAACAAAGGCTTGAACATCTGGCACAGCTGCCAGCTTTTTGTGAAGTAACACAGACAAGGCAGAAATCTGTCCCTTCAGGGAACTTGCAGATAATCCTTTTTCCAATCCTTCTTGAAGGAAGGATAGAATCTTAGGAATCTTAACCTTGTCCCAAGGGAATCCTTTAGATTCACACCAACAGATATATTTTTTCCAAATTTTGTGGTAAATCTTTCTAGTTACAGGCTTTCTGGCCTGAACAAGAGTATCGATAACAGAATCTGAGAACCCTCGCTTCGATAAGATCAAGCGTTCAATCTCCAAGCAGTCAGCTGGAGTGAGACCAGATTCGGATGTTCGAACGGACCTTGAACAAGAAGGTCTCGTCTCAAAGGTAGCTTCCATGGTGGAAGCCGATGACATATTCACCAGATCTGCATACCAAGTCCTGCGTGGCCACGCAGGAGCTATCAAGATCACCGACGCCCTTTCCTGATTGATCCTGGCTACCAGCCTGGGGAGGAGAGGAAACGGCGGGAATACATAAGCTAGTTTGAAGGTCCAAGGTGCTACTAGTGCATCCACTAGAGCCGCCTTGGGATCCCTGGATCTGGACCCGTAGCAAGGAACTTTGAAGTTCTGACGAGAGGGCCCATCAGATCCATGTCTGGAATGCCCCACAGTTGAGTGACTTGGGCAAAGATTTCCGGATGGAGTTCCCACTCCCCCGGATGCAATGTCTGACGACTCAGAAAATCCGCTTCCCAATTTTCCACTCCTGGGATGTGGATAGCAGACAGGTGGCAGGAGTGAGACTCCGCCCATAGAATGATTTTGGTCACTTCTTCCATCGCCAGGGAACTCCTTGTTCCCCCCCTGATGGTTGATGTACGCAACAGTTGTCATGTTGTCTGATTGAAACCGTATGAACTTGGCCCTCGCTAGCTGAGGCCAAGCCTTGAGAGCATTGAATATCGCTCTCAGTTCCAGAATATTTATCGGTTAGAAGAGATTCTTCCCGAGACCAAAGACCCTGAGCTTTCAGGGATCCCCAGACCGCGCCCCAGCCCATCAGACTGGCATCGGTCGTGACAATGACCCACTCTGGTCTGCGGAAGGTCATCCCTTGTGACAGGTTGTCCAGGGACAGCCACCAACGGAGTGAGTCTCTGGTCCTCTGATTTACTTGTATCCTCGGAGACAAGTTTTGTATAGTCCCCATTCCACTGACTGAGCATGCACAGTTGTAATGGTCTTAGATGAATGCGCGCAAAAGGAACTATGTCCATTGCCGCTACCATCAAACCTATCACTTCCATGCACTGCGCTATGGAAGGAAGAGGAACGGAATGAAGTATCCGACAAGAGTCTAGAAGTTTTGTTTTTCTGGCCTCTGTCAGAAAAATCCTCATTTCTAAGGAGTCTATTATTGTCCCTAAGAAGGGAACCCTTGTTGACGGAGATAGAGAACTCTTTTCTACGTTCACTTTCCATCCGTGAGATCTGAGAAAGGCCAGGACAATGTCCGTGTGAGCCTTTGCTTGAGGAAAGGGACGACGCTTGAATCAGAATGTCGTCCAAGTAAGGTACTACAGCAATGCCCCTTGGTCTTAGCACAGCTAGAAGGGACCCTAGTACCTTTGTGAAAATCCTTGGAGCAGTGGCTAATCCGAAAGGAAGCGCCACGAACTGGTAATGCTTGTCCAGGAATGCGAACCTTAGGAACCGATGATGTTCCTTGTGGATAGGAATATGTAGATACGCATCCTTTAAATCCACCGTGGTCATGAATTGACCTTCCTGGATGGAAGGAAGAATTGTTCGAATGGTTTCCATTTTGAACGATGGAACCTTGAGAAACTTGTTTAAGATCTTGAGATCTAAGATTGGTCTGAACGTTCCCTCTTTTTTGGGAACTACGAACAGATTGGAGTAGAACCCCATCCCTTGTTCTCCTAATGGAACAGGATGAATCACTCCCATTTTTAACAGGTCTTCTACACAACGTAAGAATGCCTGTCTTTTTATGTGGTCTGAAGACAACTGAGACCTGTGGAACCTCCCCCTTGGGGGAAGCCCCTTGAATTCCAGAAGATAACCTTGGGAGACTATTTCTAGCGCCCAAGGATCCAGAACATCTCTTGCCCAAGCCCGAGCGAAGAGAGAGAGTCTGCCCCCCCACCAGATCCGGTCCCGGATCGGGGGCCAACATTTCATGCTGTCTTGGTAGCAGTGGCAGGTTTCTTGGCCTGCTTTCCCCTTGTTCCAGCCTTGCATTGGTCTCCAAGCTGGCTTGGCTTGAGAAGTATTACCCTCTTGCTTAGAGGACGTAGCACTTTGGGCTGGTCCGTTTCTACGAAAGGGACGAAAATTAGGTTTATTTTTGGCCTTGAAAGGCCGATCCTGAGGAAGGGCATGGCCCTTACCCCCAGTGATATCAGAGATAATCTCTTTCAAGTCAGGGCCAAACAGCGTTTTCCCCTTGAAAGGAATGTTAAGTAGCTTGTTCTTGGAAGACGCATCAGCTGACCAAGATTTCAACCAAAGCGCTCTGCGCGCCACAATAGCAAACCCAGAATTCTAAAGCCGCTAACCTAGCCAATTGCAAAGTGGCGTCTAGGGTGAAAGAATTAGCCAATTTGAGAGCATTGATTCTGTCCATAATCTCCTCATAAGGAGGAGAATCACTATCGACCGCCTTTACCAGCTCATCGAACCAGAAACACGCGGCTGTAGCGACAGGGACAATGCATGAAATTGGTTGTAGAAGGTAACCCTGCTGAACAAACATCTTTTTAAGTAAACCTTCTAATTTTTTATCCATAGGATCTTTGAAAGCACAACTATCTTCTATGGGTATAGTGGTGCGTTTGTTTAAAGTGGAAACCGCTCCCTCGACCTTGGGGACTGTCTGCCATAAGTCCTTTCTGGGGTCGACCATAGGAAACAATTTTTTAAATATGGGGGGGAGGGACGAAAGGAATACCGGGCCTTTCCCATTCTTTATTTACAATGTCCGCCACCCGCTTGGGTATAGGAAAAGCTTCTGGGAGCCCCGGGACCTCTAGGAACTTGTCCATTTTACATAGTTTCTCTGGGATGACCAACTTGTCACAATCATCCAGAGTGGATAATACCTCCTTAAGCAGAATGCGGAGATGTTCCAACTTAAATTTAAACGTAATCACATCAGGTTCAGCTTGTTGAGAAATGTTCCCTGAATCAGTAATTTCTCCCTCAGACAAAACCTCCCTGGCCCCATCAGACTGGTTTAGGGGCCCTTCAGAACCATTATTATCAGCATCGTCATGCTCTTCAGTATCTAAAACAGAGCAGTCGCGCTTACGCTGATAAGTGTGCATTTTGGCTAAAATGTTTTTGGACAGAATTATCCATTACAGCCGTTAATTGTTGCATAGTAAGGAGTATTGGCGCGCTAGATGTACTAGGGGCCTCCTGAGTGGGCAAGACTCGTGTAGACGAAGGAGGGAATGATGCAGTACCATGCTTACTCCCCTCACTTGAGGAATCATCTTGGGCATCATTGTCATTGTCACATAAATCACATTTATTTAAATGAGAAGGAACTCTGGCTTTCCCCACATTCAGAACACAGTCTATCTGGTAGTTCAGACATGTTAAACAGGCATAAACTTGATAACAAAGTACAAAAAACGTTTTAAAATAAAACCGTTACTGTCACTTTAAATTTTAAACTGAACACACTTTATTACTGCAATTGCGAAAAAAATATGAAGGAATTGTTCAAAATTCACCAAAATTTCACCACAGTGTCTTAAAGCCTTAAAAGTATTGCACACCAAATTTGGAAGCTTTAACCCTTAAAATAACGGAACCCGGAGCCGTTTTAACTTTAACCCCTTTACAGTCCCTGGTGTCTGCTTTGCTGAGACCCAACCAAGCCCAAAGGGGAATACGATACCAAATGACGCCTTCAGAAAGTCTTTTCTATGTATCAGAGCTCCTCACACATGCGACTGCATGTCATGCCTCTCAAAAACAAGTGCGCAACACCGGCGCGAAAATGAGGCTCTGCCTATGATTTGGGAAAGCCCCTAAAGAGAAAGGTGTCTAAAAAAGTGCCTGCCGATATAATCTTATCAAAATACCCAGATTAAATGATTCCTCAAGGCTAAATATGTGTTAATAATGAATCGATTTAGCCCAGAAAAAGTCTACAGTCTTAATAAGCCCTTGTGAAGCCCTTATTTACAATCTTAATAAACATGGCTTACCGGATCCCATAGGGAAAATGACAGCTTCCAGCATTACATCGTCTTGTTAGAATGTGTCATACCTCAAGCAGCAAGAGACTGCTCACTGTTCCCCCAACTGAAGTTAATTCCTCTCAACAGTCCTGTGTGGAACAGCCATGGATTTTAGTAACGGTTGCTAAAATCATTTTCCTCATACAAACAGAAATCTTCATCTCTTTTCTGTTTCTGAGTAAATAGTACATACCAGCACTATTTTAAAATAACAAACTCTTGATTGAATAATAAAAACTACAGTTAAACACTAAAAAACTCTAAGCCATCTCCGTGGAGATGTTGCCTGTACAACGGCAAAGAGAATGACTGGGGTAGGCGGAGCCTAGGAGGGATCATGTGACCAGCTTTGCTGGGCTCTTTGCCATTTCCTGTTGGGGAAGAGAATATCCCACAAGTAAGGATGACGCCGTGGACCGGACACACCTATGTTGGAGAAATATAATTTAAATCTAATGAAATAAATTAACTCTTATTAAATAAATTATTCCTATTTAAAGCTAAATACTTACCTGTAAAATAAATCCTAATATAGCTACACTATAAATTATAATGATATTATAGCTATTTTTTATTTTTTATTTTTTTATTGATATATAACAGTCTCAGTTACAAAGATAACATAAAGAATGTTTGTGGAGCACACAGGCTCCCAAAGCGTATACAAACAGAAAATTGAAACAGTTTCAACATTTCAGGTTGGGGTATATTCATGAAATGGAAGATGAGCTGTACATAGCTCTTAGCGTAAGAGGTGGGTTAGTTGGGGTGGGGAAGGAGAGGGAAGGGGGAGGAAGGGTGATAGTAGCGTTAGAGGTAGAGAGAAAGTCTTTAATAAAGGATAGACGGCAAAGGTCATCTAATTCGTGTTTGCCCTAGTATTCGGGGACCAAGAAGTGGTGTAATAGGATTGCCAGTCTGCCCATACCAGTTCAAACAGGTCCGAATTATTTAGGGAGTAAAAGATAGGTTTCTCCATGTTGTAGATATATGCCATATAATTTAAGATGCATGACCATTTTGGAGGTGTCTTGGATTTCCATGCCTTGGCTATAGTCGCTTTAGTAGCTGTTAACAAATAAATAGACAGGTATGCTTGGTGTTTAGGTAGTTTAAAAGTACCTATGTGAAGAAGGGCATTGGAAGGAGTTGCGGGAAGTGCTATGCCTAGTTTCGCTAATGTACGGAAGCAGGAGTTCCATAAAGGTCTCAACCTGGGGCAGTCCCACCATATGTGTAGAGAATCTCCTTTTTTACCACAATTACGCCAACATAGAGGAGATGCCGTGTTAAACATTTTGTTAAGTCTAGCAGGGGTGAGGTACCAATGCGTTAAGAGTTTGTAATAGGTTTCAAATAGAGTAACACAATGTAGTGATTTTTTGGTGAGGGAGATTACGTATTGCCATGTCTGTGGGGGTACGGTCACGTTCAGGGACAACTCCCATTTGAGTAAGTGAGGGAGTTTATTCTCAGAGTCTGAGTTTCCTATTAAGGTGTAGTGTATTGAAAGGGGTCTATGTAGTTTACTACCTCGTTGCCAGGTCGTTTCCCAGAGTGTTCAGGCCGGTGTAGTTCAGGTTGAAAGCCCCAACTGAGAAGAAAGCTCTTTAGTCTTGTGTATTCAAATGTCATATGTCTGGGTAACGTAAAGTCAGCCTTTATTTCTGAGAGTGTAATGAAGCGCGGAGTTGGTGAACTAACCCAAAGATCAGCTACTGTCTGAATTCCTACTATATTATAGCTATTTTAGGATTAATATTTATTTTACAGGTAACTTTGTATTTATTTTAACCAGGTACAATAGCTATTAAATAGTTAAGAACTATTTAATAGCTAAAATAGTTAAAATAATTACAAAATTGCCTGTAAAATAAATCCTAACCTAAGTTACAATTAAACCTAACACTACACTATCAATAAATTAATTAAATAAAATACCTATAATTATCTACAATTAAACCTAACACTACACTATCAATAAATTAATTAAATACAATACCTACAAATAACTACAATGAAATAAACTAACTAAAGTACAAAAAATAAAAAAGAACTAAGTTACAAAAAATAAAAAAATATTTACAAACATAAGAAAAATATTACAACAATTTTAAACTAATTACACCTACTCTAAGCCCCCTAATAAAATAACAAAGCCCCCCAAAATAAAAAAATTACTAAAGTTCAAAGCTCTTTTACCTTACCAGCACTGAACAGTGCCCTTTGCGGGGCATGCCCCAAGATGTTCAGCTCTTTTGCCTGTAAAAAAAACATACAATACCCCACCCCCAACATTACAACCCACCAGATTCCATCAGCCAATCAGAATATTCCTACCTTAATTCCGATTGGCTGATAGAATCCTATCAGCCAATCGGAATTCGAGGGATGCCATCTTGGATGACATCATTTAAAGGAACCGTCATTCGTCGTTCAGTCGTCGGCCAGGATGGATGTTCCGCGTCGGAGGTCTTCAGGATCCTGCCGCTCCGCTCCGGATGGATGACAATAGAAGATCCCGCTTGGATGAAGACTTCAGCCGGATCATGGACCTCTTCAGCCCCCCGCTTGGGCTTGGATCAGGACATCGGAGGAGCTCTTCTGGATCGATCGGTGAACCTGGTATGGTGAAGATAAGGTAGGAAGATCTTCAGGGGCTTAGTGTTAGGTTTATTTAAGGGGGGTTTGGGTTAGATTAGGGGTATGTGGGTGGTGGGTTGCAATGTTGGGGGGGTATTGTATGGTTTTTTTTACAGGCAAAAGAGCTGAACTTCTTGGGGCATGCCCCGCAAAGGGCCCTGTTCAGGGCTGGTAAGGTAAAAGAGCTTTGAACTTAAGTAATTTAGAATAGGGTAGGGCATTTTTTTATTTTGGGGGGCTTTGTTATTTTATTAGGGGGCTTAGAGTAGGTGTAATTAGTTTAAAATTGTTGTAATATTTTTCTTATGTTTGTAAATATTTTTTTATTTTTTGTACTTTAGATAGTTTAGTTCATTGTAGTTATTTGTAGGTATTGTATTTAATTAATTTATTGATAGTGTAGTGTTAGGTTTAATTGTAGATAATTATAGGTATTTTATTTAATTAATTTATTGATAGTGTAGTGTTAGGTTTAATTGTAACTTAGGTTAGGATTTATTTTACAGGTAATTATGTAATTATTTTAACTATTTTAGCTATTAAATAGTTCTTAACTATTTAATAGCTATTGTACCTGGTTAAAATAAATACAAAGTTACCTGTAAAATAAATATTAATCCTAAAATAGCTATAATATAATTATAATTTATATTGTAGCTATATTAGGATTTATTTTACAGGTAAGTATTTAGCTTTAAATAGGAATAATTTATTTAATAAGAGTTAATTAATTTCGTTAGATTAAAATTATATTTAATTTAGGGGGGTGTTAGTGTTAGGGTTAGACTTAGCTTTAGGGGTTAATACATTTATTAGAATAGCGGTGAGCTCCAGTCGGCAGATTAGGGGTTAATAATTGAAGTTAGGTGTCGGCGATGTTAGGGAGGGCAGATTAGGGGTTAATACTATTTATTATAGGGTTAGTGAGGCAGATTAGGGGTTAATAAATATAATATAGGGGTCGGCGGTGTTAGGGGCAGCAGATTAGGGGTAGATAAGTATAACGTAGGTGGCGGTCGGCAGATTAGGGGTTAAAAAAATTAATCGAATGGCGGCGATATGGGGGGACCTCGGTTTAGGGGTACATAGGTAGTTTATGGGTGTTAGTGTACTTTAGAGCACAGTAGTTAAGAGCTTTATAAACCGGCGTTAGCCCAAAAAGCTCTTAACTACTGACTTTTTTCCTGCGGCTGGAGTTTTGACGTTAGATGTCTAACGCTCACTTCAGACACGACTCTAAATACCGGCGTTAGAAAAATCCCATTGAAAAGATAGGATACGCAATTTACGTAAGGGGATCTGCGGTATGGAAAAGTCGCGGCTGAAAAGTGAGCGTTAGACCCTTTTTTTAATGACTCCAAATACCGGAGGTAGCCTAAAACCAGCGTTAGGAGCCTCTAACGCTGGTTTTCACGGCTACCGCCCAACTCTAAATCTAGGCCTTAGTGCGCCGCACCAGACCACTATACATAGCGGTTAACTCGCAGCCAATAGAAGTTAAAATTGGGGATAATACCACTACACTATTCTGATAGTAATGCACTGACACTTATGCTAGCAAAGGAATTCGTCAAAGGACGCCAGAAAAAAACTAAATTTATGCTTACCTGATAAATTGATTTCTTCTATGGTAAGACGAGTCCACGGATTCATCCTTTACTTGTGGGATATTATCCTTCCCTACAGGAAGTGGCAAAGAGCACCACAGCAGAGCTGTCTATATAGCTCCTCCCTTAGCTCCACCCCCCAGTTATTCGAACAAAGGTACAGGAAGAAAAAGGAGAAACTACAAGGTGCAGAGGTGACTGAGTTTAAATAAAAAAAATACAATTTTTCTTAAAATGACAGGGCAGGCCGTGGACTCGTCTTACCATAGAAGAAATCAATTTATCAGGTAAGCATAAATTTAGTTTTCTTCTATATAGGTAAGACGAGTCCACGTATTCATCCTTTACTTGTGGGATACAATACCAAAGCTACAGGACAGGGATGAACGGGAGGGACAAGACAGATGGTTAAACAGAAGGCACCACTGCTTGAAGAACTTTTCTCCCAAAAATAGCCTCCAAAGAAGCAAAGGTATCAAATTTGTAAAATTTGGAAAAGGTATGAAGCGAAGACCAAGTCGCAGCCTTACAAATCTGTTCTACAGAAGCATCATTTTTAAAAGCCCATGTGGAAGCCACCGCTCTAGTAGAGTGAGCTGTAATTCATTCAGAAGGCTGCTGTCCAGCAGTCTCGTATGCCAACCGGATGATGCTTTTCAGCCAAAAGGCAAGAGAGGTATCCGTAGCTTTTTGACCTCTACGTTTTCCAGAATAGACAACAAACAAAGAAGATGTTTGACGGAAATCTTTGGTCGCTTGCAAGTAAAACTTTAAAGCACGAACCACGTCCAAGTTATGTAACAGACGCTCCTTCTTAGAAGAAGGGTTAGGACACAGAGAAGAAACAACAATTTTCTGATTAATATTCTTATTAGAAACAACCTTAGGAAGGAATCCAGGTTTGGTACGCAAAACCACCTTATCAGAATGGAAAACAAGATAAGGCGAGTCGCATTGCAATGCAGATAGTTCAGAAACTCTTCGAGCCGAAGAGATAGTAACTAAAAACAGAACTTTCCAAGATAGAAGCTTAATATCTATGGAATGCATAGGTTCAAACGGAACCCCTTGAAGAACCTTAAGAACTACATTCAAACTCCATGGCGGAGCAACTGGTTTAAACACAGGCTTGATTCTAACTAAAGCCTGACAGAACGACTGAACGTCTGGAACATCTGCCAGACGTTTGTGCAGTAGAATTGATAAAGCAGATATCTGTCCCTTTAAGGAACTAGCTGATAACCCCTTCTCCAATCCTTGGAGAAAGGACAAAATCCTAGGAATCCTGATCTTACTCCATGAGTAGTCTTTGGATTCGCACCAATAAAGATATTTACGCCATATCTTGTGATAAATTTTCCTGGTGACAGGCTTTCGAGCCTGAATCAAGGTATCTATGACCGACTCAGAGAACCCCCGCTTGGATAAGATCAAGCGTTCAATCTCCAAGCAGTCAGTCGCAGAGAAACAAGATTTGGATGCTGGAACGGACCCTGAATCAGAAGGTCCTGTCTCAGTGGCAGAGTCCATGGTGGAAGAAATGACATGTCCACCAGGTCTGCATACCAAGTCCTGCATGGCCACGCAGGTGCAAAATCACTGAAGCTCTCTCCTGTTTGATTCTGGCAATCAAACGTGGAAGGAAAGGAAAAGGTGGAAACACATAAGCCAGGTTGAATGACCAGGGTACTGCTAGAGCATCTATCAGTACTGCCTGAGGATCCCTTGACCTGGACCTGTATCGAGGAAGTTTGGCATTCTGACGAGATGCCATCAGATCCAATTCTGGTGTGCCCCATTGCTGAATCAATTGTGCAAACACCTCCGGATGGAGTTCCTACTCCTCCGGATGAAAAGTCTGGCGACTTAGAAAATCCGCTTCCAAGTTCTCCACCCCTGGGATATAGATTGCTGATAGATGGCAAGAGTGAGTCTCTGCCCATCAAATTATTTTGGTAACCTCTATCATCACTAGAGAACTCTTTGTTCCCCCCTGATGATTGATATATGCTACAGTCGTTATATTGTCCAACTGAAATCTTATGAATCTGGCCAACGCCAGCTGAGGCCACGCCTGAAGCACGTTGAATATCGCTCTCAGTTCTAGAATATTTATCGGGAGGAGAGCCTCCTCCTGAGTTCACAATCCCTGTGCTTTCAGGGAATTCCAGACTGCACCCCAGCCCAATAGGCTGGCGTCCATCGTCACTACGACCCACGCTGGCCTGCGGAAACACATTCCCTTGGATAGATGATCCTGTGACAACCACCAAAGAAGAGAGTCTCTGGTCTCTTGGACCAGATTTATCTGAGGAGATAAATCTGCATAATCCCCATTCCACTGTTTGAGCATGCAAAGTTGCAGTGGTCTGAGATGCAAGCGAGCAAATGGAACTATGTCCATTGCCGCTACCATTAAACCAATCACCTCCATACACTGAGCCACTGACGGCCGAGGAATGGAATGAAGAGCTCGGCAGATGGATAAAATCTTTGATTTCCTGACCTCCGTCAGAAAAATTTTCATGTCCACCAAATCTATCAGAGTTCCCAGAAATGGAACTCTTGTGAGAGGGATAAGTGAACTCTTTTGTACATTCACATTCCACCCGTGAGATCTTAGAAAAGCCAACACGATGTCCGTGTGAGACTTCGCTAATTGGTAAGTTGACGCCTGGATTAAGATATCGTCCAGATAAGGTGCCACAGCTATGCCCCGCGGCCTTAGAACCGCCAGAAGGGACCCTAGCACCTTTGTGAAAATTCTGGGAGCCATGGCCAACCCGAAGGGAAGAGGCACAAACTGGAAATGCTTGTCCAGAAAGGCGAACCTGAGGAACTGGTGATGATCTTTGTGGCTAGGAATGTGTAGATACGCATCCTTTAAGTCCACGGTGGTCATATATTGACCCTCCTGGATCATTGGCAAAATAGTCTGAATGGTCTCCATCTTGAAGGATGGAACTCTGAGGAATTTGTTTAGGATCTTGAGATCCAAAATTGGTCTGAAAGTTCCCTCTTTATTGGGAACCACAAACAGATTGGAGTAGAACCCTTGCCCCTGTTCTGTATTCGGAACTGGGCAGATCACTCCCATGGAATATAGGTCTTCCACACAGCGTAAGAACGCCTCTCTTTTTGTCTGGTTTACAGACAATTGAGAAAGATGGAATCTCCTCCTTGGGGGAGAATCTTTGAAATCTAGAAGATACCCCTGGGTTACTATTTCTAAAGCCCAGGAGTCCTGAACGTCTCTTGCCCAAGCCTGAGCGAAGAGAGAAAGTCTGCCCCCGGAGCCAACACGATGTCCGTGTGAGACTTCGCTAATTGGTAAGTTGACGCCTGGATTAAGATATCGTCCAGATAAGGCGCCACAGCTATGCCCCGCAGCCTTAGAACCGCCAGAAGGGACCCTAGCACCTTTGTGAAAATTCTGGGAGCCATGGCCAACCCGAAGGGAAGAGGCACAAACTGGAAATGCTTGTCCAGAAAGGCGAACCTGAGGAACTGGTGATGATCTTTGTGGCTAGGAATGTGTAGATACGCATCCTTTAAGTCCACGGTGGTCATATATTGACCCTCCTGGATCATTGGCAAAATAGTCTGAATGGTCTCCATCTTGAAGGATGGAACTCTGAGGAATTTGTTTAGGATCTTGAGATCCAAAATTGGTCTGAAAGTTCCCTCTTTATTGGGAACCACAAACAGATTGGAGTAGAACCCTTGCCCCTGTTCTGTATTCGGAACTGGGCAGATCACTCCCATGGAATATAGGTCTTCCACACAGTGTAAGAACGCCTCTCTTTTTGTCTGGTTTACAGACAATTGAGAAAGATGGAATCTCCTCCTTGGGGGAGAATCTTTGAAATCTAGAAGATACCCCTGGGTTACTATTTCTAAAGCCCAGGAGTCCTGAACGTCTCTTGCCCAAGCCTGAGCGAAGAGAGAAAGTCTGCCCCCGGATCGGGGGCTACCCCTTCATGCTGTCTAGCAGCAGCGAGCTTCTTGGCCTGTTTACCCTTGATCCAAGTCTGGTTAGGTCTCCAGACTGACTTAGATTGAGCAAGATTCCCCTCTTGCTTCGCGGCAGAGGGACCACCTTTGAAGTTTCGAAAGGAACGAAAATTATTTTGTTTGGTCCTCATCTTATTCGACTTATCCTGAGGAAGGGCATGGCCTTTCCCTCCAGTGATGTCTGAAATTATCTCTTTCAGTTCAGGCCTGAATAGGGTCTTACCCTTGAAAGGGATGGCTAAAAGCTTAGCCTTTGATGACACACCAGCAGACCAGGACTTAAGCCATAACGCTCTGCGCGCTAAAATGGCAAAACCTGAATTCTTCGCCGCTAATTTAGCCAATTGAAAAGCGGCATCTGTAATGAAAGAATTAGCTAGCTTGAGAGCCCTAATTCTATCTAGAATATCCTCTATTGGAGTCTCAACCTGAAGAGCCTCTTCCAGAGCCTCGAACCAAAAGGGCGCTGCAGTAGTTACAGGAACAATGCACGCTATAGGTTGGAGAAGAAAACCTTGATGAACAAATATTTTCTTCAGGAGACCCTCTAATTTTTTATCCATAGGATCTTTGAAAGCACAACTGTCCTCAATAGGTATAGTTGTACGCCCTGCCAGGGTAGAAATAGCTCCCTCCACCTTAGGGACCGTCTGCCATGAGTCCCACACGGTGTCTGATATGGGAAACATTTTCTTAAATGTAGGAGGGGGAGCGAATGGAATACCTGGTCTATCCCACTCCTTAGCAACAATTTCCGAAATCCTCTTAGGGACTGGAAAAACATCAGTGTAGGCAGGAACCTCTAGGAATTTATCCATTTTACACAATTTCTCTGGAACTACAAAAGGGTCACAATCATCCAGAGTCGCTAAAACCTCCCTGAGCAATAAGCGGAGGTGTTCTAGTTTAAATTTAAAAGCGGCCATATCTGAATCTGTCTGAGGGAACATATTTCCTAAGTCAGAAATCTCTCCCTCAGCCAGCAAATCTCTCACTTCAGAACATTGTGAGGGTACATCAGATATAGCTAATAAAGCGTCAGAGGGCTCAGCATTTGTCCTCACACCAGACCTACTGTGCTTCCCCTGCAACCCCTGCAGCTTAGATAAAACCTCAGAGAGGGTAGTATTCATAATTGCGGCCATATCTTGCATGGTGAAAGAATTAGACGCACTAGAAGTACTTGGCGTCGCTTGTGCGGGCGTTAACGGTTGTGACACTTGGGGAGAATTAGATGGCATAACCTGATTCTCTTCTAACTGAGAATCATCCTGCGACATACTTTTAGTAGCTAAAATATGTTCTTTACAATTTATTGACCTTTCAGTGCATGAGGGACAGATTCCACAATGGCTTCTAAACATATTAAACATTGACTTTCCTCAATGTCAGACATGTTGAACAGGCTAATAATGACTACAAACAAGCATGAAAACACTTTATTTAGTGAAAAAAATAACAATCTTAAAAAACGGTACTGTGCCTTTAAGAGAAAAAAAAAAGCATACACATTCTGCAAAACAGCCTAAACATGCACCAAATTTTTCAAAATGTTGTATGTAGACACACAATAGGTAGTTAAGATTGCACCACAAACATTTTTAACAATTAACCCCTTAATCTCCAAACCGGATCGAAAACAGGCCCAGATCCAGAAAAAAAAACTCAGCACCTTGCCACAGCCCTGCTGTGGCCCTACCTGCCCTCAGGGATCGAAAGTGTGGGGTAAAAGCTTCGATTTGGCCCAAAACATACACCAGGGCCCTCAGGAGTTAGAGCTTGCTGCACAAAACTAACTGCGCATCTGAGGCTCGAAAATAGGCCCCGCCCATCTCACTCGATGTTTCCTAGCCTTAAAGAACCGCACCAGAGCGGTTATAACTAGCCATGTGGGTTCAAAGACCCAAAAATTAAGCCATGTGTGCCCTAATAAAGTTGCCCAAAACGTTTATTGCCCACAAAAAACGTTATAGCACTCCCATCCAAAAAATGTTTGCTCACAAACATTTGCCATTCAGTGTCAACCATATATGTAATTGGCCCCATAAGCAAGCTAAGTAATGCCCTTCTTTTAGCTCTAGGATTACTGCTTACCCTTACCCTCCTGGGTATAATGTCAGCCTTTCTGAAATACACAGTCTCTCCAGAAAAAATATGACTGAACATGAAACCGTTCCTCACACTGAAGTTTCCTGTACTCCTCAGCCTCTGTGGGAACAGCAATGGACCTTAGTTACAAATGCTAAGATCATCATCCTCCAGGCAGCAGTCTTCATCCATCTGCTGCCTGAGAGTAAATAGCACAAACCGGTACCATTTAAAATAACAAACTCATGCTTGAAGAAATTAAAAACTAATATTTTATCACCTCTTTCACTTTCCCCTTCCTAGTACTTAGAGTAGGCAAAGAGAATGACTGGGGGTGGAGCTAAGGGAGGAGCTATATAGACAGCTCTGCTGTGGTGCTCTTTGCCACTTCCTGTAGGGAAGGATAATATCCCACAAGTAAAGGTTGAATCCGTGGACTAGTCTTACCTATACAGAAGAAAAAGAAGGCGCTGTGTGCCGAGACAGAGACCCAAAATGGCGATGTCCCTAAACCACCACTGACTTAGTCACTAATAGTGCGTATAGCGATCGCACTAATAAATACACGTCTCTAAGCAGCAGTACACTTCTTTAAAAACATTTATAGCGTATATCGGTACCGTACACAGTACTATATTGAATTATGATCTTTCAACAATAAGCACATGAATGCGTAAAACAAACAGTCCCCTGAACGTGCCGACACACTCAGACAGCCCAAATAAATACCGGAGTATTCTAAAGGAACCTGTAGAAAATAATCAGAGGACTAAACACAGAAAGAAAGGGAGTCCCTGACTGTGCAGGAAACCATTCCTGAGATCCCTTAAACAAATTAACCCTAAAAGGAGCATCAAAGCGAAGTCGCATATAAATCTTTATTTGAGAGGATTAAACTACAGAACCATATTGTACACCTACTGTATATACTCTATGCGATGGTCTCTGATCTTAATTAGCTAATAGAGACAGCGCCGTCACATATTTTCACAGTGATAGGCATATAAACATTTAGAGCCTGCTCACTACACGGTACAATAACATGGGTCTGAGTAGAGGATGCAGTCGCTGAGTAGAAACACTTCTCGCCAGCCCCCTTATCTTGATCCAGGGATAACAGCAGGCTATTTCTTATACAAGCCGCAACAGTTAAACAAGAAGGCATATAGCGTATCTCGAGCAGTAAATGCAAACTAACCGCGAATCGCCATGAAGTAACAAAATGGCGCCAAAGTAAGCTCACATAGATAGTACTGAAAGCTTAAAATTCACCCTTTTCAGAGATATACAAAAAATTTAATGGCGAATCTTGCGCCAAAACAACCAGCCAACGGTGGGAAAATTAACCCTTACCATACCGGATCCCCCACCTAAACACACAGTCGGGGAAATAAAATTAAACATAAAAATAATATCTGGAGACAAACTAACACCATTGTTATTATTATTATCAGTTATTTGTAGAGCACCAACAGATTCCACAGCACTATAAACAAATGCGGAGAACAACAAAACAATTATAGGGATCAAATGGGTAGAGGGCCCTGCCAAGAGTTGCACTGTTGTAGTCAGCTCTTAAGAAGGTGATCTACAAACAGCTGGGCTCATAGGCTTAGATGCTAAGGGGGTTCAGGGGATAGCAATGGAGGAGAGGAACTGGTATAAAGAAAGGTTAGCGTAGGTTGTATGCATCCCTGAACAGTAGAGTCTTTAGGGAGCGCTTGAAGCTTTCAAAACTAGGGGAGAGTCTTATGGAGCGAGGCAGAGAGTTCCACAAGATGGGAGCCAGTCTGGAGAAGTCCTGTAAGCGGGAGTGTGATGAGGTAACAAGAGAGCAGAGCGAAGGGGACGGGAGGGAGAGTATCTGGAGACAAGGTCTGAGATATAGGGGGAGCAGTGCAGTTGAGGGCTTTGTATGTCAGAGTGAGAATTTTGTGTTTGATCCTAGAGGAAGCCAGTGAAGGGATTGGCAGAAAGGTGCAGCAGATGAAGACTGACGTGTAAGGAAGATGGGTCTGGCAGAGGCATTCATTATGGATTGTAAAGGAGCTAGGTGACAGGTGGGGAGACCAGAGAGTACAGAGTTGCAGTAATCAAGGTGGGAAAGAATGACAGAGTGGATTAAAATCTTAGTTGTGTCTTGTGTAAGGAAATGTCTAATTTTAGAGATATTTTTAAGGTGGAACCGGTAGGATTTAGCCAAGGACTGAATGTGAGGAGTGAAAGAAAGATCTGAGTCAAATGTGACCCCGAGACATCGGGCATGGGGGGTAGAGGTAATAATGGAGTTGTCGACAGTTATAGAGAGATTGGGGGAAGAGATTTTTGAAGAAGGGGGGAAAATGAGGAGCTCAGTTTTGAAGAGATTTAGCTTGAGGTAGTGAGAGGACATCCAGGAAGAGATGTGGGAAAGACAGTTAGTGACACGGGTTAGCAAGGAAGGAGATAGGTCTGGTGCAGAGAAGTAGATTTGGGTGTCGTCGGCATACAAATGATATAGTTCCTCTACACCATAAAATTCACTCACAAAAGAAGAGAGAAGAAGGAGCGCTCTGGTCCTGCAACACCGATGAGCTTCAATCTCTCAGTAGACAGAATAAAGAAGGCAAACCCCCTAAAATAATTTAGCCGGTAATATGCACCTGCATAGTTACTAGGAAAGAAAAAAAATCGGGCTCTCCAGACCAGAGCTGCCCCCACGCATTGGCGCGCTGCTGCCAACAGACATGATCTGTAAACATTTTCCCCATTTTGAACGGAGGAAAAACGCTGCACCTTAACCATTGTAAACAAATCCTATTGACAGGTTACCATGACCCCCTTTTTTAAAACGAGGTGGTCCCGGTAGACGTATTAGCTGCTTATATGATGCCGAAAATAAAAATGCAGTAAAAACACAATGGAATCCCATTATTATTCCCCTTAGAATCTACTGTTAGGGATAAAAAGCGTTAGGGAGGTAATATCAATCTAAATGATGCATGGTCCCTCACGCACCTAAAGCCTATCTCAAAATCTTAATGGCAGATCTTTGCGCCTTAGAAACATTATAGGCAGTAAAAGCAGCGTAATCCCTGACACTGGTAGAAAAAAAAATTCAACCGCTCAGCCGCAACATCTCTTAACTTGATGAGATATATTAAATATAGAAAACCCTTCATGAGGGTAACAGGTCCCACCCGGTCCCTGAATATTCCAGTCATCTGCATGATATATACTTTCTAATGAAAAACATATATAAAAGGACTTAACCTCCGGGGACTTCTGTTGTGGAGCAGTCACAGCAGCTCTAGGTCTATTAGCCTCCTTGACTGATGACAGGGATCTGAAGAAACAAGAGAAACAGAGTAACCAACCCTGGTTTTCTATATAGGGGTAGCATAGATGTTGGAAGGTAAGCAAGGACTACCTCGCCGTCTTCCAACTGCTAAAAGCCACCATTACTCTTACTAAAGAGATGGACACAGCATAGCCCAAATCCTTGCTTGCAGGGAAACTACCCATAAAAGGATTAAATACCTTCAGACACCTTCTTTGCACATCCACCCGATAAACAAGACAAAGAATGACTGGGGGTTTATGGGAAGTGGGAGTAATACTTAACAGCTTTGCTGGGGTGTTCTTTGTCTCCTCTTAGTGGACAGGATTTGAATTCCCACTAGTAATTGAATGGATTTGTGGACTCTCCATGCCATTTGAAAGTAGCATTTTTTTTAAAAAAAAACATAATTTATGTAAGAATTTACCTGATAAATTAATTTCTTTCATATTGGCAAGAGTCCGTGAGCTAGTGACGTATGGGATATACAATCCTACCAGGAGGGGCAAAGTTTCCCAAACCTCAAAATGCCTATAAATACACCCCTCACCACACCCACAATTCAGTTTAACAAATAGCCAAGTAGTGGGGTGATAAAGAAAGGAGTAAAAAGCATCAACAAAGGAATTTGGAAATAATTGTGCTGTATGCAAAAAAATCATAACCACCATAAAAAGGGTGGGCCTCATGGACTCTTGCCAATATGAAAGAAATTCATTTATCAGGTAAATTCTTACATAAATTATGTTTTCTTTCATGTAATTGGCAAGAGTCCATGAGCTAGTGACGTATGGGATATCAAGATACCAAGATGTGGAACTCCACTCAAGTGTCACTAGAGAGGGAGGGATACAAATAAATAACAGCCATGTTCCGCTGAAAAAATAATCCACAACCCAAAATAAAAGTTATTCTCATAATGAAAAGCAAAACTTAAAACATCAGCAGAAGAATCAAACTGAAACAGCTGCCTGAAGAACTTTTCTACCAAAGACTGCTTCTGAAGAAGCAAATACATCAAAATGGTAGAATTTAGTAAATGTATGCAAAGAGGACCAAGTTGCTGCTTTGCAAATCTGATCAACTGAAGCTTCATTATTAAAAGTCCACGAAGTGGAGACTGATCTAGTAGAATGAGCTGTAATTCTCTGAGGAGGGGCCTGACCCCACTCCAAATAAGCTTGATGAATCAACAGCTTTAACCAAGAAGCCAAGGAAATAGCAGAGGCCTTCTGACCTTTCCTAGGACCAGAAAATAAAACAAATAGACTAGAAGTCTTCCTGAAATCTTTAGTAGCTTCAACATAATATTTCAAAGCTCTCACCACATCCAAAGAACGTAAGGATCTTTCCAAATAATTCTTAGGATTAGGACACAAGGAAGGGACAACAAATTTTCTACTAATGTTGTTAGAATTCACAACTTTAGGTAAAAATTTAAATGAAGTCAGCAAAACCGCCTTATCCTGATGAAAAATCAGAAAAGGAGATTCACAAGAAAGAGCAGATAGCTCAGAAACTCTTCTCGCAGAAGAGATGGCCAAAAGGAACAACACTTTCCAAGAAAGTATTTAATGTCCAAAGAATGCATTGGCTCAAACGGAGGAGCCTGTAACGCCTTCAAAACCAAATTAAGACTCCAAGGAGGAGAAATTGATTTAATGACAGGCTTAATACGAACTAAAGCCTGTACAAACAGTGAATATCAGGAAGTTTAGCAATCTTTCTGTGAAATAAAACTGAAAGAGCAGAGATTTGTCCCTTCAAGGAACTTGCAGACAAACCCTCATCCTGAAGAAACTGTAAAATTCTAGGAATTCTAAAAGAATTTATGAAAAGAACACCATGAAATGTAGGTCTTCCAAACTCGATAATAAATCTTTCTAGAAACAGATTTTATGAGCTTGTAACATAGTATTAATCACTGAGTCAGAGAAACCTCTATGACTTAGTACTAAGCGTTCAATTTCCATACCTTCAAATTTAATGATTTGAGATCCTGATGGAAAAACGGACCTTGAGACAGTAGGTCCGGCCTTAACGGAAGTGGCCAAGGTTGGCAACTGGACATCCGAACAAGATCCGCATACCAAAACCTGTGTGGCAATGCTGGAGCCACCAGCAACACAAACGATTGTTCCATGATGATTTTGGATATCACTCTTGGAAGAAGAACTAGAGGCGGGAAAATGTAAGCAGGATGATAACACCAAGGAAGTGTCCACTGCTTCCGCCTGAACATCCCTGGACCTGGACAGGTATCTGGGAAGTTTCTTGTTTAGATGAGAGGTCCTGAGATCTATCTCTGGAAGACCCCACATCTCAACAATCTGAGAAAAAACATCTGGATGGAGAGACCACTCCCCTGGATGTAAAGTCTGACGGCTGAGATAATCCACCTCCCAATTGTCTACACCTGGGATATGCACCGCAGAGATTAGACAGGAGCTGGATTCCACCCAATCAAGTATCCGAGATACTTCTTTCATAGCTTGGGGACTGTGAGTCCCACCCTGATGGTTGACATATGCCACAGTTGTGATATTGTCTGTCTGAAAGCAAATGAATGGTTCCCTCTTCAACAGAGGCCAAAACTGAAGAGCTCTGAGAATTGCACGGAGTTCTAAAATATTTATTGGTAATCTCGCCTCTTGAGATTTTCCAAACCCCTTGTGCTGTCAGAGATCCCCAAACAGCTCCCCAACCTAAAAGACTTGTGTATGAAATGATCACAGTCCAGGGTGGCTGAAGAAAGGAAGCCCCTTGAACTAAACGCTGGTGATTTAACCACCACGTCAGAGAGTGTCGAACATTGGGATTTAAGGATATTAACTGTGATATCTTTGTATAATCCCTGCACCATTGATTCAGCATACAAAGCTGGAGAGGTCTCATGTGAAAACGAGCAAAAGGAATCGCGTCCGATGCTGCAGTCATGAGGCCTAAAACTTTCATACACATAGCCACTGAAGGAAATGACTGAGACTGAAGGTGCCGACAGGCTGCAACCAATTTCAAACGTCTCTTGTCTGTTAGAGACAGAGTCATGGACACTGAATCTATCTGGAAGCCTAAAAAGGAATCAAGAAACTTTTTGGTAAATTGATCCTCCAACCATGTTTCCGAAGAAACAACACTAGTTGATTTGTATGAGATTCTGGAGAACATAAAGACTGAGCTAGTACCAAGATATCATCCATATAAGGAAACACAGCAATACCCTGCTCTCTGATTACAAAGAGTAGGGCACCTAGAACCTTTGAAAAGATTCTTGGAGCTGTTGCTAGGCCAAATGGAAGAGCAACAAATTGGTAATGCTTGTCTAGAAAAGAGAATCTCAGGAACTGATAATGTTCTGGATGAATCGGAATATGAAGGTATGCATCCTGCAAGTCTATTGTAGACATATAATGTCCTTGCTGAACAAAAGGCAGAATAGTCCTTATAGTCACCATCTTGAAAGTTGGTACTCTTACATAACGATTCAAAATTTTCAGATCCAGAACTGGTCTGAATAAATTTTCCTTCTTTGGGACAATGAATAGATTTGAATAAAACCCCAGACCTTGTTCCTGAAAAGGAACCGGCATGATTACCCCTGAAGACTCCAGGTCTGAAACACACTTCAGGAAAGCCTGAGCTTTTACTGGATTTGCTGGGATACGTGAGAGAAAAAATCTTCTCACAGGAGGTCTTACTCTGAATCCTATTCTATACCCTTGAGAGACAATGCTTTGAATCCATTGATTTTGGACAGAATTTATCCAAAAATCCTTGAAAAACCTTAATCTGCCCCCTACCAGCTGAGCTGGAATGAGGGCCGCACCTTCATGCGGACATAGGGGCTGACTTTGGTTTTTTAAAAGGCTTGGATTTATTCCAGTTTGAGGAAGGCTTCCAATTGGAAACAGATTTCTTGGGGGAAGGATTAGATTTTTGTTCCTTATTTTGACGAAAGGAATGAAAACGGTTAGAAGCCTTAGATTTACCCTTAGGTTTTTTATCCTGAGGCAGAAAAAAACCCTTTCCTCCAGTAACAGTTGAAATAATAGAATCCAACTGAGAACCAAATAAATTATTACCTTGGAAAGAAAGAGATAATAATCTAGACTTAGATGTCATATCAGCATTCCAAGATTTAAGCCATAAAGCTCTTCTAGCTAAAATAGCTAAAGACATGGATCTAACATCAATTTTGATAATATAAAAAATGGCATCACAAATAAAATGATTAGCATGTTGCAGTAAGCGAACAATGCTAGATATGTCAGAATCCAATTCTTGTTGCGCTAAATTCTCCAACCAAAAAGTTGATGCAGCCGCAACATCAGCCAAAGAAATTGCAGGCCTGAGAAGATGACCTGAATATAAATAGGCTTTCCTTAGATAGGATTCAAGTTTCCTATCTAAAGGATCTTTAAAAAAAGTACTATCTTCCATAGGAATAGTGGTACATTTAGCAAGAGTAGAAATAGCCCCATCAACTTTGGGGATCTTTTCCCAAAACTCTATAGAAATTGCTGATAAAGGATACAATTTTTAAAACCTTGAAGAAGGAATAAAAGGAGTACCTGGCTTATTCCATTCCTTAGAAATCATATCAGAAATAGCATCAGGAATAGGAAAAACCTCTGGAGTAACCACAGGAGGTTTAAAAACAGCATTTAAATGTTTACTAGTCTTAATGTAAAGAGGACTAGCTTCCTCAATATCCAAAGTAATTAACACTTCTTTTAATAAAGAACGCATATACTCTATTCTGAATCAGAAAGATCCTCATCAGAGGAGGATAAATCATTATGTTGTCGGTCATTTGAAATTTCATCAACTTTATGAGGAGTTTTAAAAAACCTTGTACGTTTATTAGAAGGCGGGAATGCAGACAAAGCCTTCTGAATAGAATCAGTAACAAATTCTTTAAAAGAACCGATGTCAGGCAGCAAAGTTAGAAAAGATACTTTTGAGGCAGGATCAGATTGAGACATCTTGCCAAATGTAAAAGAAAAAAAAAATTTATAAAGCAAAATCATCAATTTCCTTATATGACAGTTTCAGGAATGGGAAAAAATGCAAACAGCATAGCCCTCTGATATAGAAAAAGGCAAGAGGCAAACAGCAATGGGGTATAAAACTAATGAAAAATTTGGCACCAAGTATGAAGCACAGCGTAAGTGAAAACATTTTTTGGCGCCAACAATATCCGGAAATGACACACTTGCGTCACTAACGACGCAACCGTGTGTAAGGCTTCTGCATCAACTACGACGCTGGAAATGACGAACTTGAGTCAACAGACGTACTTTTCACGCCAAAAATTCTCACGCCAAGAATGACGCAATAAAGTCTAGCATTTGGCGCACCCGCGGGCCTAATGCTGCCCGCAATTTGTAAGAAAAAAGTAGTCAATTTGAAAAAAAGACTAAACCCAGGTAAGAAAAAAATATTCCTTAATATGTTTATTTCCCAAATATGAAACTGACAGAGATACAAGATACAAGATAATCACAGATGTAAAAAATATATAAATATAACTGTGTTGGTTATACAAAACTGGGGAATGGGTAATAAAGGGATTATCTATCTTTTAAAACAGTAAAAAGAGGAGAATGTTCCAAATCCCTTAGCAAAACTTCGTGAGGCTGACACTCAAGTTGATTAAAAGAAATAATCTTTATTAGAATAGTCTATAGGTATACAGCTAGACACCAAGGGTAATAACAAATTGAAACAAAGTTTGACCGGTTTCGGTCAACAGACCGTAGTCATAAACTTAAAATCTTGCAACATGTGCATACTATTTAAAACAAATAGCCTCCTCTCATTTGAGGAGCTCAACACACCCATGTTTAACCCTTTAATTACCTGGCTGAAGTAATATACAAGTGTACTAATACCTTAATCTGATAGTTATTATAGTTGCATTCACATATGTACAAGTGAAACCAATCAAAAAATAAAACATAAACATAATGAAAAAACAGAAGTATACTTATAAATATAATCAAAACCATGTTCATAGACCCACCATATCAAAAGTTGTCTCATAAGAAGTATGTTATAACAAAGGATGTTGCAAGATTTTAAGTTTATGACTACGGTCTGTTGACCGAAACCGGTCAAACTTTGTTTCACTTTGTTATTACCCTTGGTGTCTAGCTGTATACCTATGGACTATTCTAACAAAGATTATTTCTTTTAATCAACCTGAGTGTCAGCCTCACAAAGTTTTGCTAAGGGATTTGGAACATTCTCCTCTTTTTACTATTTACGTTGTGGATTTCTGGGACTCCACTCTTTTGCACAAGGGTTCCTGTACTCTCTGCAGGTAGCTGACAAGGGAGCTGCTGAAACCGGATGCTGGAAGGAGGGGCTTAGGGGCTGAACTGTGTGTGTGTGCAGTAAGGAGGATCTTGAAGATGCTGGGATTGCAAGCTGCAGCAGCCACAAGGAACTATGGCTGTATGAACACGCTGAACTGTGAGTGCTGCTTGAACTGTATTCTGTGACGTTTGCTTGCTTGCGCTATTGGTGTCTATATTGTTAGCCTTAGGAGGTGTTAGAGATTGTACACATTTTATTGCTGCCTGGTCAGCGTTGTGTTTTGTTCCTCCCCTAAGGTATTGTGGCTACTAATTTCCACACATGCACCATAGCAGCCTATATGCTTCATCTATAATCATCTGTACAGACAGTACATCATACAACTTGGACAAGGGATTGAGCTCATAACTATCACTAGTAGGCGTGTTGTATCCAGGGTAAACCATTAACCCCACACGCTTTTTTACTACTTATATGTGAACTTTGTTAATATTTGAATGTCATTAGTACAATCTGCTCCTCACACACACATACTATTACTTGGGAATAATACTAGCCCCCACGATAGCCCCTCTGCTGATTATCTTTAGTCCACTACTCTATTTACACCTTTTGTGCAGACTCCGGTATATTTTGTTCTAAGTTTTATATATCTTTTAAAACAATAACAATTCTGGTGTAGACTGTCCCTTTAAACTTCTAGGTATACTATACATGAACATGCTATTGACAATAATTAACTCAAACCCACAGACACAGATATTATAAGTGAGTATTAGGAGTACCACAGATCATTACACTGTATGCAAGGAAAACCACCACACTCACCATTGCCTGAGGTTGTAACTTCTTCAGTCTTTAATGTGGTCACATGACACTCAGTATCCGGCTCTTCAGTCTTTACTGATAGAAAACCTGTAAATAAGAAATAAAGACCCATCAGGCGCAAGTCTTTTCCCATATTTATCATTTTCATTATTTTCCTTTAGAGGAATTTTGAACGTGTTTAGAATAAGCCCTAATAAGATCAGAAAAGTCTCACCGTTATCAGCAGATGTGTCAAATTCACGCTTTATGGTGGTCACATGACCATCAGAATACAGCTTTTCTTGCTCTGACTTCAACTCTAAACTCCCTTGTACGACCACCGGAAAACCTGTAAACAAGGTATGGTAAAGTCATCATGTACAGCCGGTAGTGGTGCTGTATCACCTATAATATAAGTGTAATAAATACAGATCTGATGACTGGAGAACCTGTAAACAAGGAATGGTAAAGTCATCATGTACAGCCGGTAGTAGTGCTGTATCACCCTATAATATTAGTGTAATAAATACAGATCTGATGACTGGAGAACCTGTAAACAAGGAATGGTAAAGTCATCATGTACAGCCGGTAGTGGTGCTGTATCACCTATAATATTAGTGTAATAAATACAGATCTGATGACTGGAGAACCTGTAAACAAGGTATGGTAAAGTCATCATGTACAGCCGGTAGTGGTGCTGTATCACCCTATAACATTAGTGTAATAAATACAGATCTGATGTCTGGAGAACCTGTAAACAAGGAATGGTAAAGTCATCATGTACAGCCGGTAGTGGTGCTGTATCACCCTATAACATTAGTGTAATAAATACAGATCTGATGTCTGGAGAACCTGTAAACAAGGAATGGTAAAGTCATCATGTACAGCCGGTAGTGGTGCTGTATCACCCTATAATATTAGTGTAATAAATACAGATCTGATGTCTGGAGAACCTGTAAACAAGGAATGGTAAAGTCATCATGTACAGCCGGTAGTGGTGCTGTATCACCTATAATATTAGTGTAATAAATACAGATCTGATGACTGGAGAACATGTAAACAAGGAATGGTAAAGTCATCATGTACAGCCGGTAGTGGTGCTGTATCACCCTATAACATTAGTGTAATAAATACAGATCTGATGTCTGGAGAACCTGTAAACAAGGAATGGTAAAGTCATCATGTACAGCCGGTAGTGGTCCTGTATCACCCTATAATATTAGTGTAATAAATACAGATCTGATGACTGGAGAACCTGTAAACAAGGAATGGTAAAGTCATCATGTACAGCCGGTAGTGGTGCTGTATCACCTATAATATTAGTGTAATAAATACAGATCTGATGACTGGAGAACCTGTAAACAAGGTATGGTAAAGTCATCATGTACAGCCGGTAGTGGTGCTGTATCACCTATAATATTAGTGTAATAAATACAGATCTGATGACTGGAGAACCTGTAAACAAGGAATGGTAAAGTCATCATGTACAGCCGGTAGTGGTGCTGTATCACCTATAACATTAGTGTAATAAATACAGATCTGATGACTGGAAAACCTGTAAACAAGGAATGGTAAAGTCATCATGTACAGCCGGTAGTGGTGCTGTATCACCTATAATATTAGTGTAATAAATACAGATCTGATAACTGGAGAACCTGTAAACAAGGTATGGTAAAGTCATCATGTACAGCCGGTAGTGGTGCTGTATCACCTATAATATTAGTGTAATAAATACAGATCTGATGACTGGAGAACCTGTAAACAAGGAATGGTAAAGTCATCATGTACAGCCGGTAGTGGTGCTGTATCACCTATAATATTAGTGTAATAAATACAGATCTGATGACTGGAGAACCTGTAAACAAGGTATGGTAAAGTCATCATGTACAGCAGGTAGTGGTGCTGTATCACCTATAATATTAGTGTAATAAATACAGATCTGATGGCTGGAGAACCTGTAAACAAGGAATGGTAAAGTCATCATGTACAGCCGGTAATGGTGCTGTATCACCTATAATATTAGTGTAATAAATACAGATCTGATGACTGGAGAACCTGTAAACAAGGTATGGTAAAGTCATCATGTAGAGCCGGTAGTGGTGCTGTATCACTGTATAATATTAGTGTAATAAATACAGATCTGATGACTGGAGAACCTGTAAACAAGGTATGGTAAAGTCATCATGTAGAGCCGGTAGTGGTGCTGTATCACTGTATAATATTAGTGTAATAAATACAGATCTGATGACTGGAGAACCTGTAAACAAGGTGTGGTAAAGTCATCATGTACAGCTGGTAGTGGTGCTGTATCACCTATAATATTAGTATAATAAATACAGATCTGATGACTGGAGAACCTGTAAACAAGGTATCGTAAAGTCATCATGTACAGCCGGTAGTGGTGCTGTATCACCTATAATATTAGTGTAATAAATACAGATCTGATGACTGGAGAACCTGTAAACAAGGTATGGTAAAGTCATCATGTACAGCCAGTAGTGGTGCTGTATCACCTATAATATTAGTGTAATAAATACAGATCTGATGTCTGGAGAACCTGTAAACAAGGAATGGTAAAGTCATCATGTACAGCCGGTAGTGGTGCTGTATCACCTATAATATTAGTGTAATAAATACAGATCTGATGACTGGAGAACCTGTAAACAAGGAATGGTAAAGACATCATGTACAGCCGGTAATGGTGCTGTATCACCCTATAATATTAGTGTAATAAATACAGATCTGATGACTGGAGAACATGTAAACAAGGAATGGTAAAGTCATCATGTACAGCCGGTAGTGGTGCTGTATCACCTATAATATTAGTGTAATAAATACAGATCTGATGACTGGAGAACATGTAAACAAGGAATGGTAAAGTCATCATATACAGCTGGTAGTGGTGCTGTATCACCTATAATATTAGTGTAATAAATACAGATCTAATGACTGGAGAACCTGTAAACAAGGAATGGTAAAGTCATGATGTACAGCTGGTAGCGGTGCTGTATCACCTATAATATTAGTGTAATAAATACAGATCTGATGACTGGAGAACCTGTAAACAAGGAATGGTAAAGTCATCATGTACAGCCGGTAGTGTATCACCTATAATATTAGTGTAATAAATACAGATCTGATGGGAACCTATAAACTAGGAATGGTAAAGTCATCATGTACAGCCGGTAGTGGTGCTGTATCACCTATAATATAAGTGTAATAAATACAGATCTAATGACTGGAGAACCTGTAAACAAGGAATGGTAAAGTCATGATGTACAGCTGGTAGCGGTGCTGTATCACCTATAATATTAGTGTAATAAATACAGATCTGATGACTGGAGAACCTGTAAACAAGGAATGGTAAAGTCATCATGTACAGCCGGTAGTGTATCACCTATAATATTAGTGTAATAAATACAGATCTGATGGGAACCTATAAACTAGGAATGGTAAAGTCATCATGTACAGCCGGTAGTGGTGCTGTATCACCCTATAATATTAGTGTAATAAATACAGATCTGATGACTGGAGAACCTGTAAACAAGGAATGGTAAAGTCATCATGTACAGCCGGTAGTGGTGCTGTATAGACCCTATAATATTAGTGTAATAAATACAGATCTGATGACTGGAGAACCTGTAAACAAGGTATGGTAAAGTCATGTACAGCAGGTAGTGGTGCTGTATCACCTATAATATTAGTGTAATAAATACAGATCTGATGACTGGAGAACCTGTAAACAAGGAATGGTAAAGTAATGATGTACAGCCGGTAGTGGTGCTGTATCACCTATAATATTAGTGTAATAAATACAGATCTTATGACTGGAGAACCTGTAAACAAGGTATGGTAAAGTCATCATGTACAGCCGGTAGTGGTGCTGTATCACCTATAATATTAGTGTAATAAATACAGATCTGATGACTGGAGAACCTGTAAACAAGGAATGGTAAAGTCATCATGTACAGCCTGTAGTGGTGCTGTATCACCTATAATATTAGTGTAATAAATACAGATCTGATGTCTGGAGAACCTGTAAACAAGGAATGGGAAAGTCATCATGTACAGCTGGTAGTGGTGCTGTATCACCCTATAATATTAGTGTAATAAATACAGATCTGATGACTGAAGAACCTGTAAACAAGGTATGGTAAAGTCATCATGTACAGCAGGTAGTGGTGCTGTATCACCCTATAATATTAGTGTAATAAATACAGATCTAATGACTGGAGAACCTGTAAACAAGGAATGGTAAAGTCATCATGTACAGCCGGTAGTGGTGCTGTATCACCTATAATATTAGTGTAATAAATACAGATCTGATGACTGGAGAACCTGTAAACAAGGAATGGGAAAGTCATCATGTACAGCCGGTAGTGGTGCTGTATCACCTATAATATTAGTGTAATAAATACAGATCTGATGACTGGAGAACCTGTAAACAAGGAATGGTAAAGTCATCATGTACAGCCGGTAGTGGTGCTGTATCACCTATAATATTAGTGTAATAAATACAGATCTGATGACTGGAGAACCTGTAAACAAGGAATGGTAAAGTCATCATGTACAGCTGGTAGTGGTGCTGTATCACCTATAATATTAGTGTAATAAATACAGATCTGATGACTGGAGAACCTGTAAACAAGGAATGGTAAAGTCATCATGTACAGCTGGTAGTGGTGCTGTATCACCTATAATATTAGTGTAATAAATACAAATCTGATGACTGGAGAACCTGTAAACAAGGAATGGTAAAGTCATCATGTACAGCCGGTAGTGGTGCTGTATCACCCTATAATATTAGTGTAATAAATACAGATCTGATGTCTGGAGAACCTGTAAACAAGGAATGGGAAAGTCATCATGTACAGCCGGTAGTGGTGCTGTATCACCTACAATATTAGTGTAATAAATACAGATCTGATGACTGGAGAACCTGTAAACAAGGTATGGTAAAGTCATCATGTACAGCCGGTAGTGGTGCTGTATCACCTATAATATTAGTGTAATAGATACAGATCTGATGACTGGAGAACCTGTAAACAAGGAATGGTAAAGTCATCATGTACAACCGGTAGTGGTGCTGTATTACCTATAATATTAGTGTAATAAATACAGATCTGATGACTGGAGAACCTGTAAACAAGGTATGGTAAAGTCATCATGTACAGCCGGTAGTGGTGCTGTATCACCTATAATATTAGTGTAATAAATACAGATCTGATGACTGGAGAACCTGTAAACAAGGAATGGTAAAGTCATCATGTACAGCCGGTAGTGGTGCTGTATCACCTATAATATTAGTGTAATAAATACAGATCTGATGACTGGAGAACCTGTAAACAAGGAATGGGAAAGTCATCATGTACAGCCGGTAGTGGTGCTGTATCACCTATAATATTAGTGTAATAAATACAGATCTGATGACTGGAGAACCTGTAAACAAGGAATGGTAAAGTCATCATGTACAGCCGGTAGTGGTGCTGTATCACCTATAATATTAGTGTAATAAATACAGATCTGATGACTGGAGAACCTGTAAACAAGGAATGGTAAAGTCATCATGTACAGCTGGTAGTGGTGCTGTATCACCTATAATATTAGTGTAATAAATACAAATCTGATGACTGGAGAACCTGTAAACAAGGAATGGTAAAGTCATCATGTACAGCCGGTAGTGGTGCTGTATCACCCTATAATATTAGTGTAATAAATACAGATCTGATGTCTGGAGAACCTGTAAACAAGGAATGGGAAAGTCATCATGTACAGCCGGTAGTGGTGCTGTATCACCTACAATATTAGTGTAATAAATACAGATCTGATGACTGGAGAACCTGTAAACAAGGAATGGTAAAGTCATTATGTACAGCCGGTAGTGGTGCTGTATCACCTATAATATTAGTGTAATAGATACAGATCTGATGACTGGAGAACCTGTAAACAAGGTATGGTAAAGTCATCATGTACAGCCGGTAGTGGTGCTGTATCACCTATAATATTAGTGTAATAGATACAGATCTGATGACTGGAGAACCTGTAAACAAGGAATGGTAAAGTCATCATGTACAACCGGTAGTGGTGCTGTATTACCTATAATATTAGTGTAATAAATACAGATCTGATGACTGGAGAACCTGTAAACAAGGTATGGTAAAGTCATCATGTACAGCCGGTAGTGGTGCTGTAACACCTATAATATTAGTGTAATAAATACAGATCTGATGACTGGAGAACCTGTAAACAAGGAATGGTAAAGTCATCATGTACAGCCGGTAGTGGTGCTGTATCACCCTATAATATTAGTGTAATAAATACAGATCCGATGACTGGAGAACCTGTAAACAAGGTATGGTAAAGTCATCATGTACAGCTGGTAGTGGTGCTGTATCACCTATAATATTAGTGTAATAAATACAGATCTGATGACTGGAGAACCTGTAAACAAGGAATGGTAAAGTCATCATGTACAGCCGGTAGTGGTGCTGTATCACCTATAATATTAGTGTAATATATACAGATCTGATGTCTGGAGAACCTGTAAACAAGGAATGGTAAAGTCATCATGTACAGCCGGTAGTGGTGCTGTATCACCTATAATATTAGTGTAATAAATACAGATCTGATGACTGGAGAACCTGTAAACAAGGTATGGTAAAGTCATCATGTACAGCCGGTTGTGGTGCTGTATCACCTATAATATTAGTGTAATAAATACAGATCTGATGACTGGAGAACCTGTAAACAAGGAATGGGAAAGTCATCATGTACAGCCGGTAGTGGTGCTGTATCACCTATAATATTAGTGGAATAAATACAGATCTGATGACTGGAGAACCTGTAAACAAGGAATGGTAAAGTCATCATATACAGCTGGCAGTGGTGCTGTATCACCCTATAATATTAGTGTAATAAATACAGATCTGATGACTGGAGAACCTGTAAACAAGGAATGGTAAAGTCATCATGTACAGCCGGTAGTGGTGCTGTATCACCTACAATATTAGTGTAATAAATACAGATCTGATGTCTGGAGAACCTGTAAACAAGGAATGGTAAAGTCATCATATACAGCTGGCAGTGGTGCTGTATCACCTATAATATTAGTGTAATAAATACAGATCTGATGTCTGGAGAACCTGTAAACAAGGAATGGGAAAGTCATCATGTACAGCCGGTAGTGGTGCTGTATCACCTATAATATTAGTGTAATAAATATAGATCTGATGACTGGAGAACCTGTAAACAAGGAATGAGAAAGTCATCATGTACAGCCGGTAGTGGTGCTGTATCACCTATAATATTAGTGTAATAAATACAGATCTGATGACTGGAGAACCTGTAAACAAGGAATGGTAAAGTCATCATATACAGCCGGTAGTGGTGCTGTATTACCCTATAATATTAGTGTAATAAATACAGATCTGATGACTAGAGAACCTGTAAACAAGGAATGGTAAAGTCATCATGTACAGCCGGTAGTGGTGCTGTATCACCCTATAATATTAGTGTAATAAATACAGATCTGATGTCTGGAGAACCTGTAAACAAGGAATGGGAAAGTCATCATGTACAGCCGGTAGTGGTGCTGTATCACCTACAATATTAGTGTAATAAATACAGATCTGATGACTGGAGAACCTGTAAACAAGGTATGGTAAAGTCATCATGTACAGTCGGTAGTGGTGCTGTATCACCCTATAATATTAGTGTAATAAATACAGATCTGATGACTGGAGAACCTGTAAACAAGGAATGGTAAAGTCATCATGTACAGCCGGTAGTGTATCACCTATAATATTAGTGTAATAAATACAGATCTGATGACTGGAGAACCTGTAAACAAAGAATGGTAAAGTCATCATGTACAGCCGGTAGTGGTGCTGTATCACCTATAATATTAGTGTAATAAATACAGATCTGATGTCTGAAGAACCTGTAAACAAGGAATGGGAAAGTCATCATGTACAGCCGGTAGTGGTGCTGTATCACCTATATTATTAGTGTAATAAATACAAATCTGATGACTGGAGAACCTGTAAACAAGGAATGGTAAAGTCATCATATACAGCTGGTAGTGGTGCTGTATCACCCTATAATATTAGTGTAATAAATACAGATCTGATGACTGGAGAACCTGTAAACAAGGAATGGTAAAGTCATCATGTACAGCCGGTAGTGTATCACCTATAATATTAGTGTAATAAATACAGATCTGATGACTGGAGAACCTGTAAACAAAGAATGGTAAAGTCATCATGTACAGCCGGTAGTGGTGCTGTATCACCTATAATATTAGTGTAATAAATACAGATCTGATGTCTGGAGAACCTGTAAACAAGGAATGGGAAAGTCATCATGTACAGCCGGTAGTGGTGCTGTATCACCTATAATATTAGTGTAATAAATACAGATCTGATGACTGGAGAACCTGTAAACAAGGAATGGTAAAGTCATCATGTACAGCTTGTAGTGGTGCTGTATAACCCTATAATATTGGTGTAAAAAAACATAATTTATGCTTACCTGATAAATGTATTTCTCTTGTGGTGTATCCAGTCCACGGATCATCCATTACTTGTGGGATATTCTCCTTCCCAACAGGAAGCTGCAAGAGGACCACCCATAGCAGAGTTTCCAAATTGCCAAGTCTCATACGGACATCGTTCTGGCATTCCTGAGGTCGCATGGGTGGAAGGTGAACGAAAAGAAGAGTTCTCTATCCCCTCTCACAAGAGTTTCCTTTCTGGGAACTCTGATAGATTCTGTAGAAATGAGGATTTACCTGACAGAGGCCAGGTTATCAAAACTTCTAAATTCTTGCCGTGTTCTTTATTCTACTTCTCGCCCTTCGGTGGCTCAGTGTATGGTAGCGGCAATGGACATAGTTCCGTTTGCCCGCCTACATCTCAGACCGCTGCAACTCTGCATGCTCAGTCAGTGGAATGGGGATTACACAGATTTGTCCCCTCTACTTAGGACTGCCAGAAATGACCCCAGAACCTTCGTAAAGATTCTTGGAGCTGTAGCTAACCCAAAGGGAAGAGCCACAAACTGGTAATGCCTGTCTAGGAAGGCAAACCTGAGAAACCGATGATGATCTTTGTGTATCGGAATGTGAAGATAAGCATCCTTTAAGTCCACAGTAGTCATGTATTGACCCTCCTGGATCATAGGTAGGATGGTTCGAATAGTCTCCATCTTGAATGATGGGACCCTGAGAAATTTGTTTAGGATCTTGAGATCTAATATTGGTCTGAAGGTTCCCTCTTTTTTGGGAACCATAAATAGATTTGAATAGAGACCTTGACCCTGTACATAACTTGGAGGTCTTGAACACAATGTAAGAATGCCTCTCTCTTTATCTGGTTTGCAGATAATTGTGAAAGGTGAAACCTCCCTTTTGGAGGGGAAGCTCTGAAGTCCAGAAGATATCCCTGGGAGACAATTTCCAACGCCCAGGGATCCTGGACATCTCTTGCCCAAACCTGGGCGAAGAGAGAAAGTCTGCCCCCTACTAGATCCGTTACCGGATCGGGGGCCAATCCTTCATGCTGTCTTAGAGGCAGCAGCAGGTTTCTTGGCCTGCTTACCTTTGTTCCAAGTCTGGTTAGGTCTCCAGACCGGCATGGACTGGGCAAAATTTCCCTCTTGTTTTGTATTAGAGGAAGTTGATGCCGCACTCGTCTTAAAGTTTCGAAAGGCACGAAAATTAATTTGTTTGGTCCTTAACGTGTTAGACCTATCCTGAGGAAGGGCATGACCTTTTCCTCCAGTAATATCAGAAATGATCTCCTTCAATACAGGCCCGAATAGGGTCTGCCCCTTGAAGGGAATATTAAGAAGCGTAGGCCTAGATTTGGAGTTTGGCGGTAGCCGTGAAAACCAGCGTTAGAGGCTCCTAACGCTGGTTTTAGGCTACCTCCGGTATTTGGAGTCACTCAAAAAAGGGTCTAACGCTCACTTTTCAGCCCCGACTTTTCCATACCGCAGATCCCCTTAAGTAAATTGCGTATCCTAACTTTTCAATGGAATCTTTCTAACTCCGGTATTTAGAGTCGTGTCTGAAGTGAGCGTTAGAAATCTAACGACAAAACTCCAGCCGCAGAAAAAAGTCAGTAGTTAAGAGTTTTTTGGGCTAACGCCGGTTCATAAAGCTCTTAACTACTGTACTCTAAAGTACACTAACACCCATAAACTACCTATGTACCCCTAAACCGAGGTCCCCCCACATCGCCGCCACTCGATTAAATTTTTTTAACCCCTAATCTGCCGACCGCCACCTACGTTATACTTATGTACCCCTAATCTGCTGCCCCTAACACCGCCGACCCCTGTATTATATTTATTAACCCCTAATCTGCCCCCCACAACGTCGCCGCCAGCTACCTACAATAATTAACCCCTAATCTGCCGACCGCAAAGCGCCGCCACCTACATCATAGCTATGTACCCCTAATCTGCTGCCCCTAACACCGCCGACCCCTATATTATATTTATTAAACCCTAATCTGCCCCCCACAACGTCGCCTCCACCTGCCTACACTTATTAACCCCTAATCCGCCTCACTAACCCTATAATAAATAGTATTAACCCCTAATCTGCCCTCCCTAACATCGCCGACACCTAACTTCAAACATTAACCCCTAATCTGCCGACCGAATCTCGCCGCTATTCTAATAAATGTATTAACCCCTAAAGCTAAGTCTAACCCTAACACCCTCCTAAATTAAATATAATTTTAATCTAACGAAATTAATTAACTCTTATTAAATAAATTATTCCTATTTAAAGCTAAATACTTACCTGTAAAATACATCCTAATATAGCTACAATATAAATTATAATTACATTGTAGCTATTTTAGGATTAATATTTATTTTACAGGCAACTTTGTAATTATTTTAACCAGGTACAATAGCTATTAAATAGTTAAGAACTATTTAATAGCTACCTAGTTAAAATAATTACAAAATTACCTGTAAAATAAATCCTAACCTAAGTTACAATTAAACCTAACACTATACTATCATTAAATTAATTAAATAAAATACCTACAATTACCTACAATTAAACCTAACACTACACTATCAATAAATTAATTAAATACAATATCTACAAATAACTACAATGACAATGGGGCTCTACTATATCTAAGTAGTGTGTCCAGAAATAAGGTGCGCCTAATTTATGCTATTTCAAAAAAGTGATAATATGGATAGATCCTAAGTTTTATATCTTACAAAAAATAAACAATATGAACTGTATAATTATAAATACAAATACATAACAATAGTCACCACAGTCATATGGTTAGGAAATATACATCCATAGATGCAAGTGAAAGTCCCAATATAGAGTGATGTCCAATCTGGAAATGATGTCCCAAACGATAGCTGCTCTCTCCAAAGATGTTGAAAAAGAGATGACTGCGTTCTGTATAGAAACAAAAAAAGAAGAGGCGCTCTGGTGCAGATGATCCTTGGCTACAAATGATTCTAAACTAACAGTTCAGAGTAATACTCACAAAGATGTTTGCACATGCAGTGCAATAACAGGTGAGCCGAAGCTTCAGAGCCGCTCGGCTGACTCGCTAGAGGGTGAAATCAGCTGTTCACTGGGTAATCACTTCACCAACGATGTGGGGAAAAAGATACCTATGACATAAAATATAGATACCGCCCTTGGTGCAGATTATCCCAGGCACAGAATACACATACAACAGATGTCGAGAAGTTATACTCACAAACGGAGTTGCACAAGCAGTGCAATATCAGGCGTGCCGAATCTTAAAGAGCCGTTCGGCTGACTCCCTGAGGCCTGTACAGCTGCTCCTGGATCGTTGGAGGAGTGGTGGAAAATAAAGGTGGATATGCCGATAGAGGTTAATCCAAGCAAGGGATCAATAAGGCAAATAGAACAATTCACCAGCAAGGTAGACAAAATAAAAGTATTTATTAAAAATATAAAAATTACTTAGCAACGCGTTTCTCGGCTAACATGCCGTTTCATCAGGCTGATGAAACGGCATGTTAGCCGAGAAACGCGTTGCTAAGTAATTTTTATATTTTTAATAAATACTTTTATTTTGTCTACCTTGCTGGTGAATTGTTCTATTTGCCTTATTGATCCCTTGCTTGGATTAACCTCTATCGGCATATCCACCTTTATTTTCCACCACTCCTCCAACGATCCAGGAGCAGCTGTACAGGCCTCAGGGAGTCAGCCGAACGGCTCTTTAAGATTCGGCACGCCTGATATTGCACTGCTTGTGCAACTCCGTTTGTGAGTATAACTTCTCGACATCTGTTGTATGTGTATTCTGTGCCTGGGATAATCTGCACCAAGGGCGGTATCTATATTTTATGTCATAGGTATCTTTTTCCCCACATCGTTGGTGAAGTGATTACCCAGTGAACAGCTGATTTCACCCTCTAGCGAGTCAGCCGAGCGGCTCTGAAGCTTCGGCTCACCTGTTATTGCACTGCATGTGCAAACATCTTTGTGAGTATTACTCTGAACTGTTAGTTTAGAATCATTTGTAGCCAAGGATCATCTGCACCAGAGCGCCTCTTCTTTTTTTGTTTCTATACAGAACGCAGTCAAATAACTACAATGAACTAAGTTACAAAAAATAAAAAAATATTTACAAACATAAGAAAAATATTACAACAATTTTAAACTAATTACACCTACTCTAAGCCCCCTAATAAAATAACAAAGACCCCCAAAATAAAAAATGCCCTACCCTATTCTAAATTACGAAAGTTCAAAGCTCTTTTACCTTACCAGCCCTGAACAGGGCCCTTTGCGGGGCATGCCCCAAGAAGTTCAGCTCTTTTTCCTGTAAAAAAAAAACATACAATACCCCCCCCCCAACATTACAACCCACCACCCACATACCCCTAATCTAACCCAAACCCCCCTTAAATAAACCTAACACTAAGCCCCTGAAGATCATCCTACCTTGTCTTCACCTCACCAGGTATCACCGATCCGTCCTGGCTCCAAAATCTTCATCCAACCCAAGCGGGGGCTGGCGATCCATCATCCGGTGGCTGAAGAGGTCCAGAAGAGGCTCCAAAGTCTTCATCCTATCCGGGAAGAAGAGTAGATCCGGACCGGCAACCATCATCTTCCAAGCGGCATCTTCTATCTTCATCCGATGAGGACCGGCTCCATCCTGAAGACCTCCGACGCGGACCCATCTTCATCCGGCGACGTCCAACTGAAGAATGACGGTTCCTTTAAGGGACGTCATCCAAGATGGCGTCCCTCGAATTCCGATTGGCTGATAGGATTCTATCAGCCAATCGGAATTAAGGTAGGAATATTCTGATTGGCTGATGGAATCAGCCAATCAGAATCAAGTTCAATCCGATTGGCTGATCCAATCAGCCAATCAGATTGAGCTCGCATTCTATTGGCTGTTCCGATCAGCCAATAGAATGCGAGCTCAATCTGATTGGCTGATTGGATCAGCCAATCGGATTGATCTTGATTCTGATTGGCTGATTCCATCAGCCAATCAGAATATTCCTACCTTAATTCCGATTGGCTGATAGAATCCTATCAGCCAATCGGAATTCGAGGGACGCCATCTTGGATGACGTCCCTTAAAGGAACCGTCATTCTTCAGTTGGACGTCGCCGGATGAAGATGGGTCCGCGTCGGAGGTCTTCAGGATGGAACTTCTTGGGGCATGCCCCGCAAAGGGCCCTGTTCAGGGCTGGTAAGGTAAAAGAGCTTTGAACTTTAGTAATTTAGAATAGGGTAGGGCATTTTTTATTTTGGGGGTCTTTGTTATTTTATTAGGGGGCTTAGAGTAGGTGTAATTAGTTTAAAATTGTTGTAATATTTTTCTTATGTTTGTAAATATTTTTTTATTTTTTGTAACTTAGTTCTTTTTTATTTTTTGTACTTTAGTTAGTTTATTTCATTGTAGTTATTTGTAGATATTGTATTTAATTAATTTATTGATAGTGTAGTGTTAGGTTTAATTGTAGGTAATTGTAGGTATTTTATTTAATTAATTTAATGATAGTATAGTGTTAGGTTTAATTGTAACTTAGGTTAGGATTTATTTTACAGGTAATTTTGTTATTATTTTAACTAGGTAACTATTAAATAGTTCTTAACTATTTAATAGCTATTGTACATGGTTAAAATAATTACAAAGTTGCCTGTAAAATAAATATTAATCCTAAAATAGCTACAATGTAATTATAATTTATATTGTAGCTATATTAGGATTTATTTTACAGGTAAGTATTTAGCTTTAAATAGGAATAATTTATTTAATAAGAGTTAATTAATTTCATTAGATTAAAATTATATTTAACTTAGGGGGGTGTTAGTGTTAGGGTTAGACTTAGCTTTAGGGGTTAATACATTTATTAGAATAGCGGTGCGGTCCGCTCGGCAGATTAGGGGTTAATAAGTGTAGGCAGGCGACGGCGATGTTGTGGGGAGTAGATTAGGGGTTAATAAATATAATATAGGGGTCGGCGGTGTTAGGGGCAGCAGATTAGGGGTACATAGGGATAATGTAAGTAGCGGCGGTTTACGGAGCGGCAGATTAGGGGTTAAAAATAATATGCAGGGGTCAGCGATAGCGGGGGCGGCAGATTAGGGGTTAATAAGTGTAAGGTTAGGGGTGTTTAGACTCGGGGTACATGTTAGAGTGTTAGGTGCAGACGTAGGAAGTGTTTACGCATAGCAAACAATGGGGCTGCGTTACGAGCTGAACGCGGCTTTTTTGCAGGTGTTAGGTTTTTTTTCAGCTCAAACAGCCCCATTGTTTCCTATGGGGGAATCGTGCACGAGCACGTTTTTGAGGCTGGCCGCGTCCGTAAGCAACTCTGGTATCGAGAGTTGGAGTGGCGTTAAAAATGCTCTACGCTCCTTTTTTGGAGCCTAACGCTGACATTATATGGACTCTCAATACCAGAGTTATTTTAAAGGTGCGGCCAGAAAAAAGCCGGCGTTAGCTACGCGGGTCGTTACCGACAAAACTCTAAATCTAGCCGTTAGACTTTGAAGTAACGTCAGCTGACCATGATTTAAGCCATATCGCCCTACGCGCCTGAATAGCAAAACCAGAATTCTTAGCTGTTAGTTTAGTTAAATGAACAATGGCATCAGAAACAAATGAATTGGCTAGCTTAAGTGCTCTAAGCTTGTCAAGAATATCATCCAATGGGGTCTCTACCTGTAAGGCCTCTTCTAGAGACTCAAACCAGAAGGCCGCAGCAGCAGTGACCGGGGCAATGCATGCAAGAGGCTGTAGAATAAAACCTTGTTGAATAAACATTTTCTTAAGGTAACCCTCTAACTTTTTATCCATTGGATCTAAGAAAGCACAACTGTCCTCGACAGGGATAGTAGTACGCTTAGCTAGAGTAGAAACTGCTCCCTCCACCTTAGGGACCGTTTGCCATAAGTCCCGTGTGGCAGAATCTATGGGAAACATTTTCTCAAAGACAGGAGGGGGAGAGAACGGAACACCTGGTCTATCCCATTCCTTAGTAAAAATCTCTGAAAACCTTTTAGGTATTGGAAAAACATCAGTGTAAACAGGCACTGCATAGTATTTATCCAATCTGCACATTTTCTCTGGCACTATAATGGTGTCACAGTCATTCAGAGTAGCTAAAACCTCCCTGAGCAACACGCGGAGGTATTCAAGCTTAAATTTAAATGTTGACATATCAGAATCAGGTTGAAGCATCTTCCCTGAGTCAGAAAAATCACCCACAGAAAGAAGCTCTCCTTCCTCAGCTTCTGCATATTGTGAGGGGGTATCAGACATAGCTACTAAAGCGTCAGAGTGCTCTGTATTCCTTCTAACTCCAGAGCTGTCTCGCTTTCCTCGTAACCCAGGTAGTCTGGATAATACCGCTGAAAGGGTATTATCCATGACTGCCGCCATGTCTTGTAAAGTAAACGCCATGGGCGCGCTAGATGTACTTGGCGCCTCTTGAGCGGGAGTCCCTTGAGCGGGAGTTAAAGGTTCTGACACGTGAGGCGAGTTAGTCGGCATAACTTCCCCCTTGTCAGTTTCCTCTGGTGATAAATCTTTTAAAGACAGAATATGGTCTTTATAACTTAAAGTAAAATCAGTACATTTGGTACACATTCTAAGAGGGGGTTCCACCATGGCTTCTAAACATAATGAACAAGGAGATTCCTCTATGTCAGACATGTTTAAACAGATTAGCAAAGAGACCAGCAAGCTTGGAAAACACTTTAATGAAAGTAAACAAGCAAAAAATAAAAACGGTACTGTGCCTTTAAGAAAAATAAAAAAAGGTCAGAATTTGAAAAACAGTGATAAAAAGCAGTAAATCAAACAAAATTTTTACAGTGTGTATAATAGGCTAACAGAGTATTGCACCCACTTGCAAATGGATGATTAACTCCTTAGTTTCAAAAACGTATCAAAAAAACGAAATTAACGTTTTTTTAACAGTCACAACAAACTGCCACAGCTCTGCTGTGGCCCTACCTTCCCATACAATCGACTTTGGAAAGCACAAAAACCCTTCAGAGAGGTCCTAAGCATTCAGGGGAATCCTTCAGGGAAACTGGATGTCTCAGGCTGCAAAATCTAATGCGCATTTAGGCGCGAAATTAGGCCCCTCCCACTTATGTATTCACAGTGAGAGACCTAACAAAACTATCCCTAGGCAAAAATTAGCCAGCCATGTGGAAAAAACTAAGCCCCAATAAAGTTTTATCACCAATATGCATATAAAAAACGTTTAAGCACTTCCAGCAAACTTTTTATATGTCAGAAATGTGAAAAATAATAAGAGTATTACCTCTAACAGCAAACATGATACTAGTTGTTGTTAAATCACTGTAATCAGGCTTACCTCAGATAAATCCGGTATTAACAGCATTTTCTAGCATTTACATTTCTCTAGAAAAATTTAAACTGCACATACCTCATAGCAGGAAACCCTGCACGCCATTCCCCAGCTGAAGTTACCTCTCTCTTCAGTTATGTGTGAGAACAGCAATGGATCTTAGTTACAACCTGCTAAGATCATTAAAGACCACAGGCAGACTCTTCTTCTACTTTCTGCCTGAGACCAAAATAGTACAACTCCGGTACCATTTGAAAATAACAAACTTTTGATTTGAAGAAAAACAACTAAATTACACCACATCTCTCTAACTACTTCCTTTCTTGTCGAGAGCTGCAAGAGAATGACTGGAGGTGGCAGGGAGAGGGGGAGCTATATAGACAGCTCTGCTGTGGGTGGTCCTCTTGCAGCTTCCTGTTGGGAAGGAGAATATCCCACAAGTAATGGATGATCCGTGGACTGGATACACCTTACAAGAGAAATACAGATCTGATGACTGGAGAACCTGTAAACAAGGAATGGTAAAGTCATCATGTACAGCCGGTAGTGGTGCTGTATCACCTATAATATTAGCGTAATAATGCTTCCTTAAAATAAAATATTAAATAAATAAATAGAATTTAATTTTTTGTCCATAATTTTTAGTCCATATTTTAGAATTTGATATATTTATTGGTTTTAGGATTTTAGAGTAGATTTATATTCATTTGAAATCGCTCTTTATGAAATTATGGTTTGGAGTCATGTCTATCAATATGTGTGGAAGTATTCTAGGAATTGGTTTGAATTTTGTATGAATTTTAAAACAGCTGGTTCTGAAATACGGGTTTACAAAAAGTTTATCAATGATGACTGATTAAGGAAAGAACTACATGTGCGGCTACCTTTTCCCCCCAGAATGTGTACCTGTAAAAAGGAAGTGGAGCGCCGACGAATCACCTGTGAAAACAGGATACTTAAGGATTGGAAATGCAGGAAATAGTATCTTGACAAAGACCCTGAAAGGGGTTGAAACGCGTAGAGGACTATCCTGCTGTTGGAAACTGTTTGTAATACTGAACTCTGCGTACCCTGGTGTACTCAAGTGCAGAGGATCGTCTGGACACATCCGTGGTAAATACTTGCGCAAGTAGTCACCTGGGATCCGGAAACCGGGTGACGTCATTAACGGATTTTGGAAGCCGAGATCAGAGGAGAAGCCGCAGTGTCGAGTCAGGTGAAAAGGTCGACAAGGAGACACTAAGAGGAGGTAAGAAAGCCTCACTGCTCCATCCAGTATTAGAGACTTTTATTATCGCCGACACAGCGAGAGGGGAAGAGGAGGTAAGCCGCTCTAAAATTGCAGCCGCACTATACCTTAGCTGTTATTAAAGGTCAGGCGAGGACGCTGACAGCTGGGGGCATAAAAAATTTGTTTGGAGGAAAATAAATTCATTTGAACAACTGGCCCTAAGATTTCAGGATTCATATTCGGGGATCCCCGAAAGAGACTTATTCACAGCTGGACATTTTATGATTACTAGCATTGGACATATTGTCGCTATACATATCTGGAGAGTATTATATGTTTTTACGATTATGAGAGACTGGTGATTTGATTGATTAGGTTGATTTAGTGTGAATGTGTTTTTGGTTATTTTCTAGCTGTTCTGAGGCATAGAATTTACACTTTTACTGTGATTTTATAAAAGAATATTAAACTGTGATTTTTATTTATCATGTCACCTTTGGTTTACTAGTCCTTTATACATAAGGTTTCATATACCTATCTATAAATCCTACAGCTTTTTAGCGCCTTCTACACCTATTGTTTTGTTTATTTGTTATTTGGACTATCTAGGGAGGAGATAGTTAATATAGTTAGGCCTAAGTAGGATTGGTCTAGCGCTTTACCCTATCATTTTTTGACATACTGTTTTTAATTGTTGTTTGCTTCAATAAAATTAGTTTTTTTATTTTTACACTACCCCTTGGAGTGCCTGCTCGGTTCTTCCCTGTTCTTTGAATAATTAGTGGCTTGATTCCGCCACTGCTATGGCTCTCTGTGATCTGAGGATGTGTTTGGACAAACTTTATGGGTCACTTCTGTGACTGAGGAGCTGAAGATCGGAAGTTGCTAGGACCAGCATGTTTGTACTATGTTCTCACGTAGTCTCTGAAGAACCCGTGTAACATCAGAACGATGAGCCTCAAGCGTGGGTGAGTGCATGAGGATGTCGTTTAAATACACCACAACGCACTGTTGCAACATATCTGGTAGGACATCATTAATAAATTCCTGGAAAACAGCAGGAGCATTACATAGGCCAAAGGGCATTACTCATAATGCCCGCTCCTGGTGTTAAATGCTGTTTTCCATTCGTGGCCCTCCTTGATCCTAACGAGGTTGTACGCTACTCTCAAATCAAGTTTAGAAAAGACCGTAGCTTCCTTGAGGGGGTCAAAGAGTTCCGTAATGAGCAGAATAGGGTAAGCATTCTTAATGTTAAGATGATTAAGACCCCTATAATCGATGCATGGTTTAACTCGTCCACCCTTTTTCTTCACAAAGAAGAAGCCAGCCCCTGCAGGAGAGCAGGATTTGCGGATTATCCCCAAGTCAGAGCATCTGCAACATACTCCTCCATAGCACAATTCTCCTCAACAGACATAGGGTAAACCCGGCCCGAGGAGGAATGGCTCCGGGTTGCAGGTTTATGGCACAATCGAAAGACCGGTGAGGAGGCAAAGATACCGAAGAAGTGCACAAGACTTTAACTGGTTTCCGAAGACAAGTGGAAATACATTGCGGAGACCACAACAAACTTTCGGACCTGCGCCAGCCAAGACTGGGATTGTGCTTTTGGAGCCAGGGATAACCCAGAACTGGAAAATGCGGAGAATTTATCACCTGGAACTGGAGGGTTTCAAAATTGAGAGCCCCAACAGCCATGGATAACGGAGCGGCCTGCCATCAATGGCTTCAATAGCAAGCGGAACAGACCGAGGCAAAACAGGAATGGAGTGCTTTGATGCTAAAGCACTGTCAATAAAATAGCTCGTAGCACCGGAGTCAACAAGAGCCTGGGTGACTATGGAGGAGTCCTCCCAGGAAACGACAACCATGACCAAAGGTTTCTCCTTTAGCAGTTCGGGGGACGAGGATAAACAACCCAAGGTCTGCCCCCGACAGGACCTTAGGTGTGAGTGTTTTTACGGCCGTATAGGACAAGACTTCAAAAAGTGGCCCTGTAACCCACAATAGAGGCAGAGCCCCTCCCTCCTCCTAAAGGCCCTCTCAGGGAGAGACGCATGAATCTCAACTGCATCGGCTCAGCAGTACCTGGTTGCTCGGGACCAGGAGGCATGGGAGGAGTGGGAGGCACGGGTGGGAAGGAACATGTAGGAGACAACGGAACAGGAGGTTCCCGCAAGCGCTCCTTGAAAGAGGGCCTCTCTCTGAGTCTGATGTCAATTAGGATTAATAAAAAAGACACCAAAGCCTCAAGATCCTCTGGTAAATCTCTGGCAGCAACTTTGTCTTTAATCGCATCAGAGAGCCCATGAAAGAAGGAGGCAACAAGGGCTTCATTGTTCCAACCTACCTCTGCGGCAAGCATACGGAACTCATTGGCATACTGAGTAACAGATCTTGTACCTTGCTGAATGGACATGAGTCGTTTAGCAGCAGAGGAGAAGCGAGCCGGAACATCAAATACCCTTCTAAAGGAGGCCACAAATTCAGGGTAATTTGAAATCACAGGTTTATTAGTCTCCCACAAGGGATTAGTCCCGGCAAGAGCTGTGTCAGAGAGTAACGAGATGAGAAATCCCACCTTAGCTCTGTCAGAGGAAAACGCCTGAGGTAACATCTCAAAGTAAATGCCCACCTGGTTCAAAAACCCTCTGCACTGAATAGGATCTACACCATATCACTGAGGTAGAGGTGCAGAACCGGACATGGTCCTGGTAGGACTAGGTGCAGCAGCGGAAACAGGAGCAGCCATAACTTGCGGAACACTTTGGTCCAAATGTGCAGTGCGAGTCAGCAGGGTTTGCAGGCCTAGTGCAAATTGATCCAAGCTGCGATCCTGTTCATCCATCCTGGAAAGGATAGTAGGTAAAGGTGGATTATTAGCACCATCAGGATTCATGGCCCTTGCGTAATGTCAGGGTGCCAGGAATCAGACTGAGACGAGAAGTGCAAAAATAATCACACCTTTATTAATAGTAAAAAATAATAAAAAAGCCCACAAGTCAAGTAACAAGCCATGAGTCAAAACCAGAGCTGGTAGGAGCCAAAGCGAATAGTCAGACGAGCCGAATCAGGAGCCAAAGCGAGTAGTCAGACGAGCCGGAATCAGGAACAAGGAGAACAGCAGAGTCAGGAACAAGCCAGGGATCAGGAACCAGGAGGGACGTCAGACAGCCAGGTAATACACAGGAACAGGAACTCACAAACAGGTCTGAGACAACGCAAGGGCAAAGCATACTGAACAGAGGCCCTTTAAATAATAAGTGATGACATCACAATTCTGAGACTGCAACCTGTCTCACATGGATGATGTACACCAGTCTGGCCATAAAAGGGCATGCAGGAAATGAGCAACATCACACACTATGCACCAGAGTAAGCAAGAGAGGTCAGTAAAATGGCTGCCAGCAGCACATGGCAAACAAAGCGGGGGAAAAAACCCTGACACGCATAGAGTAACGCTTCATGTCTCAGCCTCAGAGCCCCTACACACATACCCAATACAGGTTGAATCACATAACAAACATGATAAAGACCCCTTCCCCATTCACCCATTCACCCTAAGGAGGAAATATCCCTTGACTCCAAGATCTGTAATGAAGGTGCCTCAGGAAGGCCCATACTATACTGTCATAATAAACCACATTACAGACAATGTAATAAAATGAAACGATCTTACCGGAATCTACGCCATGGAACAGGAACACGGCCCTTCAAGTGTGACGAATAGTAGCAGCGCCTCCGTCATGGACTCGAGAGAAGACAGCAGGTAGCTTAGCGAAGTTCGACAATGCCAAGTGCTGAAAGGAGCTGTTATAACGAGTCGGGATGGTGTCGCAGGGGAAGCTACCACTGCATCTCCGGACTCAACCTCTCATGGAGGGCCTGGGCGAAAGTTAAACAGGACTACTTAAAACTCCTGTCCGATGTCGAAGGGTAGCACCCTCCATAAGAGACATATTAACATTAAATAAAAATATAACAAATAGAAAAATTTAAAAACTTCTGACACTTCTCTGCCAACCTCCTGGGACGAAAGGCAAAGAATGACTGGGGGATAGGGGAAGTGGGAGCATTTAAGCTCCTCCTGGTGGCCAGGTTCATATTTCCCATTAATAATGAATGCAGCTGTGGATTCTTTCCCATTAGGAAGAAAAAGCAGGCAGCGAAACTTGTCAACGCTGATTGCTTGTGGAGCTGTTAATATGAGTCGGGATGGTTTCACAGAAAGACTCTCCCTGCATCTCCGGACTCTAACTTTAGCCCAGGCTCTCATTGAGAGACTGACAAGACTACTTAAAACTCCAGTCCCAATCCGAAGAGTACTACCCTCCATAAGAGACTACAACGATCTTCTGCACTTCTCTGCCGTCCTCCTGTGACGAAAGGCAAAGAATGACTGGGGAATGAGGAAAGTGGGGGAGGTATTTAAGCCTTTGGCTGGGGTGTCTCTACCTCCTCCTGGTGGCCAGGTTCAATATTTCCCACAAGTAAGGAATGAAGCCGTGGACTCTCCTCCCCTTTAGATGGAAAGTATATTAATATAACAGTGTTGGTTATGCAAAACTGGGGAATGGGTAATAAAGGGTTAATCTATCTTTTAAACAATAAAATTCTGGAGTAGACTGTCCCTTTAATGATAGTCCAGTCAGCAGACAAAATTCAGGGGTTGCGTGAGCAGCTCATATTAACTCTTTGCTCTCTGAGTTTATAACCGGAACCATTCGTTCTACTCACACAAGTGCTGATCCATCCTGCTACTGGGTCAGGTCCTCTGGTTCTGCTGGGTTATCAGTTCTACTACAGACTCCAAAGTGCTGACCGTCTGAAACAAATCAGAACAACACATCCATAACACATAAATAGTAAAACAACAGGGGAGGTGAGTAATTAGAATGTTAACAAGTCAGCAGTAACAAAACCATAGAATCTATAGAGTCCGTAGCCTCACAAAATTATTCATTCAATAAAGAATGACCCCTGTGTTCCTGAAGCCTGTACATTCTTAAAGGGACAAAAAAAAAACCTCTCTCTTTCATAATTCAGATAAAACATATAATTTTTAACATTCTAAAGTACTTCTATCATCAAATTTTTCTTGCTTTCTTCCTATCCTTTGTTGAAAAAAAAACAGAATTTATGCTTACCTGATAAATTTCTTTCTCTTGTGATGTATCGAGTCCACGGATTCATCCATACTTGTGGGATATTCCCCTTCCCAACAGTAAGTGGCAGAGAGAGCACCCACAGCAGCTGTCTATATAGCTCCTCCCTTAGCTCCACCCCCCAGTCATTCGACCAAAGGCTAGGAAGAAAAAGGAGAAACTATAGGGTGCAGTGGTGACTGAAGTTTTTTAAATAAAAATATACTACCTGTCAGGGCGGGCCGTGGTCTCGATACATCACAAGAGAAAGAAATTTATCAGGTAAGCATAAATTCTGTTTTCTCTTGTAAGATGTATCGAGTCCACGGATTCATCCATACTTGTGGGATACCAATACCAAAGCTTTAGGAAATGAATTAAGGGAGGGACAAGACAGGTACCTTAAACGGAAGGCACCACTGCTTGTAGAACCTTTCTCCCAAAATAGCCTCAGAAGAAGCAAAAGTATTGAATTTGGAAAATTTGGAAAAAGTATGAAGCGAAGACCAAGTCGCCGCCTTACAAATCTGTTCAACAGAAGCCTCATTTTTAAAAGCCCATGTGGAAGCCACTGCTCTAGTAGAATGAGTAGTAATTCTTTCAGGAGGCTGCTGGCCAGCAGTCTCATAAGCCATACGGATGATGCTTTTCAGCCAAAAAGAAAAAGAGGTAGCCGCAGCCTTTTGACCTCTCCGCTTACCAGAATAGACAACAAACAATGAAGATGTTTGACGGAAATCTTTGGTTGTTTGTAAGTAGAACTTTAAAGCACAAACCACATCAAGTGCAATTAGAAACAACCTTAGGAAGGAATCCAGGTTTGGTACGTAAAACCACCTTATCTGCATGGAAAACAAGATAAGGTGAGTCACACTGTAAAGCAGATAACTCAGAAACTCTTCGAGCCGAAGAGATAGCTACTAAAAACAAAACTTTCCAAGATAGAAGCTTAATATCTATGGAATGCATAGGTTCAAACGGAACCCCTTGAAGAACTTTAAGAACCAAGTTTAGGCTCCATGGCAGAGCAACAGGTTTAAATACAGGCTTGATCCTGACCAAGGCCTGATTAAATGCTTGAACGTCTGGAACATCTGCCAAACGTTTGTGTAAAAGAATAGACAGAGCAGATATTTGTCCCTTTAAGGAACTAGCTGATAATCCTTTCTCCAATCCTTCTTGGAGAAAGGACAAAATTCTAGGAATCCTAATCTTACTCCATGAGTAACCCTTGGATTCACACCAACAAATATATTTTCGCCAAATCTTATGATAGATTTTCCTAGTAACAGGCTTTCTAGCCTGAATCAGGGTATCAATGACCGACTCAGAGAAACCACGCTTTGATAGAATCAGGCGTTCAATCTCCAAGCAGTCAGACGCAGAGAAATTAGATTTGGATGATTGAACGGACCTTGGTTATTAGAAGGTCCTGCCTCATTGGCAGAGTCCACGGTGGAACAGATGACATGTCCACCAGGTCTGCATACCAAGTCCTGCGTGGCCACGCAGGCGCTATCAGAATCACCGAAGCTCTCTCCTGCTTGATTCTGGCAACCAGACGTGGGAGGAGAGGAAACGGTGGAAATACATAAGCCAGATGGAAGGACCAGGGCACTGCTAGAGCATCTATAAGTATCGCCTGGGGATCCCGGGACCTGGACCCGTAACGAGGAAGTTTGGCATTCTGTCGGGACGCCATCAGATCCAATTCTGGTGTGCCCCATAGCTGAGTCAGCTGGGCAAATACCTCCGGATGGAGCTCCCACTACCCCGGATGAAAAGTCTGACGACTTAGGAAATCCGCCTCCCAGTTCTCTACCCCTGGGATATGGATTGCTGAGAGATGGCAAGAGTGATCCTCCGCCCATTGGATTATTTCGGTTACCTCCATCATCGCTAGAGAACTCCGTGTTCCTCCTTGATGATTGATATAGGCTACAGTCGTGATGTTGTCCGACTGAAATCTGATGAATTTGGCCGCAGCTAGCTGAGGCCACGCCTGAAGCGCATTCAATATCGCTCTCAGTTCTAGAATGTTTATCGGGAGGAGAGATTCCTCCCGAGACCATAAGCCCTGTGCTTTCAGGGATTTCCAGACTGCACCCCAGCCTAGCAGGCTGGCATCTGTCGTTACTATGAGCCACTCTGGCCTACAGAAACACATTCCCTGAGACAGGTGGTCCTGAGACAACCACCAGAGAAGAGAATATCTGGTCTCTTGGTCCAGATGCAGTTGAGGAGATAAATCTGCATAATCCCCATTCCACTGTTTGAGCATGCATAGTTGCAGTGGTCTGAGGTGTAGGCGGGCATAAGGAACTATGTCCATTGCCGCTATCATGAGTCCAATTACCTCCATACACTGAGCCACTGATGGCCGAGGAATGGAATGAAGAGCTCGGCAAGTGATTAAAAGTTTTGATTTTCTGACCTCCGTCAGAAATATTTTCATTTCTACCGAGTCTATAAGAGTCCCTAGGAAGGAAACTCTTGTGAGAGGGACGCGAGAACTCTTTTTTATGTTCACCTTCCACCTGTGAGATCTCAGAAAAGCCAACACGATGTCCGTGTGAGACTTGGCTAGCTGGAAATTCGACGCCTGAATTAAGATGTTGTCTAGATAAGGCGCCACTGCAATACCCGCGCGGTCTTAGAACCGCCAAAAGGGACCCTAGCACCTTTGTGAAAATTCTGGGAGCTGTGGCCAACCCGAAGGGAAGGGCCACAAACTGGTAATGCCTGTCCAGAAGGCGAATCTGAGGAATTGATGATGATCTCTGTGAATAGGGATGTGTAGATACACATCCTTTAAATCCACGGTAGTCATATATTGACCCTCCTGGATCAGAGAAAGAATAGTCCGAATAGTCTCCATCCTGAAAGATGGTACTCTGAGGAATTTGTTTAGAATTTTGAGATCCAAGATTGGTCTGAAAGTTCCCTCTTTTTTGGGAACCACAAACAGGTTGGAGTAAAAACCTAGCCCTTGTTCCGCTCTTGGAACTGGGCGGATCACTCCCATGGAATGTAGGTCTTCTACACATCGTAAGAACGCCTCCCTCCTTGTCTAATTTGCAGACAATTGAGAAATGTGAAATCTCCCCCTTGGGGGGGGAGTCTTTGAAGTCCAGAAGATATCCTTGGGACACAATTTCTAAAGCCCAGGAATCATGAACATCTCTTCCCCAAGCCTGAGCAAAGAGAGAGAGTCTGCCCCCTACTAGATCCGGTCCCGGATCGGGGGCTACCCCTTCATGCTGTCTTAGAGGCAGCAGCAGGCTTCTTGGCCTGTTTACCTTTGTTCCAAGCCTGGTTAGGTCTCCAGACTGATTTGGATTGGACAGAATTCCCCTCTTGCTTTGCTGCAGGGGAAGCTGAAACGGGACCACCCTTGAAGTTCCGAAAGGAACGAAAATTATTTTGTTTGGTCCTCATCTTATTTGTTTTATCCTGAGGGAGGGCATGGCCTTTCCCTCCAGTGATGTCTGAAATAATTTCTTTCAGTGCAGGCCCGAATAGGGTCTTTCCTTTGAAAGGGATGTTCAACAATTTAGATTTTGATGACACATCAGCAGACCAGGACTTAAGCCATAAGGCCCTGTGTGCTAAAATGGCAAAACCTGAATTCTTTGCCGCTAATTTAGCCATTTGGAAAGCGGCATCTGTAATGAAAGAATTAGCCAACTTAAGGGCCTTAATTCTATCCATAATATCCTCTAATGGAGTCTCCACCTGAAGAGCCTCTTCTAGAGCCTCAAACCAGAAAGCAGCTGCAGTAGTTACAGGAACAATGCATGCAATAGGTTGGAGAAGAAAACCTTGATGAACAAAAATTTTCTTTAGGAGACCCTCTAATTTTTTATCCATAGGATCTATGAAAGCACAACTGTCTTCGATAGGTATAGTTGTACGCTTAGCAAGAGTAGAAATAGCTCCCTCCACCTTAGGAACAGTCTGCCACGAGTCCTGTATGGTGTCAGATATGGGAAACATTTTCTTAAAAACAGGAGGGGGAGCGAACGGAATACCTGGTCTATCCCACTTCTTAGTAACAATAGTCACAATCCTCTTAGGGACTGGAAAAACATCAGTGTAAACAGGAACCTCTAAGTATCTGTCCATTTTACACAATTTCTCTGGGACCACTATAGGGTCACAATAGTCTAGAGTAGCTAATACCTCCTTGAGCAATAAGCGGAGGTGTTCAAGCTTAAATTTAAAGGCTGTCATATCAGAATCTGTCTGAGGGAGCGTCTTTCCTGAATCAGAAATCTCTCCCTCAGATAACAAATCCCTTACCCCTACTTCAGAACATTGTGAGGGTATATCGGATACGGCTACTAAAGCGTCAGACGACTCAGCATTTGTTCTTAACCCAGAGCTGTCACGCTTTCCTAGTAAACCAGGCAGTTTAGAGAAAACCTCTGTGAGGGTTTTATTCATAACTGTGGACATGTCTTGTAAAGTAAATGAATTAGACGCACTGGAGGTACTTGGCGTCACTTGTGCGGGCGTTACTGGTTGTGACACTTGGGGAGAGCTAGATGCTAAACCCTCATTTCCTTCTAACTGAGAATCATCTATTGCAATATTTTTAAGTGCTAAAATATGCTCTTTATAATTTATAGACATATCAGTGAGTGGGACACATTCTAAGAGGGGGTTCCACAATGGCTTCTAAAAACATAGAACAAGGATTTTCCTTGGTGTCAGACATGTTAAACAGGCTAGTAATGTAACAAGCAAGCTTGGAAAACACTTTAATCAAAGTAAATAACAATTTAAACAAAAACGGTACTGTGCCTTTAAGAGAAAAAAAGCTGCACAAGCACTGCAAAACAGTGTAAAAAAGCAGTAAACACAACGAAATGTTTACAGTAGCATCATAAAGCCTTAATAACTTTGGACCACTATGCAAATAAACAAATAATCCCTTAATGTAAAAACCGGATTGAAAGAACTTCAAAACCGGTAAAATAACGTTCAGCACCTTGCCACAGTTCCTTTAGGAACGATTTGTGGTGGAAAAAAACTCTTTACAGCCCTCAAATACAGCAGGAATCTCTGGAGAAGTAGCTGGATGCTTCTGAGGTAAATAAACTGTGCAACTGAAAATAGGCCCCTCCCACCTCACTCGATGTTATGGGGCCTAAAAGAAACACCACAGAGTGTTTCTTAAACTAGCCATGTGGGTTAATAACCCTTAAACAAGCCACAAAGACCCCTTAAAGTCCCTCAAAAAACGTTATATTTGCATATTGAACCAAAACGTTTTTTCCTATTAGTGTCACCAGTAACTATGAGCCCTTTATGCAAGCTTGGATTCCTCTTTTACTGAATACAGCTTACCTTTCCCTCATGGGGATATTGCCAGCCCTTTCTAGAAATAACACAGTCTGTCTAGAAAAATATAGCCTGAACATACCTTAATGCAGTTTAGCCTGCAAACTGTTCCCCCAACTGAAGTTTTCCTGTACTCTTCAGCCCTTGTGAGAACAGCAGTGGATCTTAGTTACAAAATGCTAAGATCATCATCCTCCTTGCAGAAATCTTCATCCCTTTTCTGCCAGATAGTAAATAGTAAACACCGGTACCATTTAAAATAACAAACTTTTGCTTGAGAAAATAAAAACTAACATTTTTGTCACCACACTCACTTTGCCCTTCCTAGCAGTTAAAGGGACAGTATACACTAATTTTCATATAACTGCATGTAAAAGACACTACTATAAAGAATAAGATGCACAGATACTGATATAAAAATCCAGTATAAAACGGTTTAAAAACTTACTTAGAAGCTGTCAGTTTAGCTCTGTTGAAAAGTTAGCTGGAAAGCCCACTGCAAGTGGGAAATAAGACCCTCCCCCTTCTTTTGCATATGAAAAGACCCTTTACACAAACAGGAGCAAGCTGGAGAAGGTAACTTAGGGGCTTGGTAAGGAGTCTGAAAATCAGAGCAATGTTATTTAAAAATAAGCAAAACCATACATTTAAAAAAAACAAAAAACTTTATGGGCTATATAAATAGATAATCTACAAAACCTTTATGCAAAGAAAAAATGAGTGTATAATGTCCCTTTAAGCAGGCAGAGAGAATGACTGGGGGGTGGGCGGATCTAAGGGAGGAGCTATATAGACAGCTCTGCTGTGGGTGCTCTCTTTGCCACTTCCTGTAGGGAAGGAGAATATCCCACAAGTATGGATGAATCCGTGGACTCGATACATCTTACAAGAGAAAAGTAGGTAAATTAAGGAGTGTGCACGTCTTCAGCACTATATTGCAGCTGTTTTGCAACAATTTTATACCTTAGCAAAAGCAATAGATAGCAGCACTGTTATTTAGTGATACAGATTTATTAGACAGATTACAGCACATTCTACAGAACAACAGCCTATATATATATATATATATATATAATCACAGGGCTACATCACACACACACACAGATTACAGCATATTATACAGTACCACAGCCTATATATATATATAATCACAGGACTACATGACACACACAGATTACAGCACATTATACAGTACCACAGCCTATATATATCTAATCACAGGGCTACATAACACACACACAGATTACAGCACATTATACAGTACCACAGCCTATATATATCTAATCACAGGACTACATGACACACACACAGATTACATCACATTATACAGTACCACAGCCTATATATATATAATCACATGGCTACATGACACACACACAGATTACAGCACATTATACAGTACCACAGCCTATATATATCTAATCACAGGACTACATGACACACACAGATTACAGCACATTATACAGTACCACAGCCTATATATATCTAATCACAGGACTACATGACACACACAGATTACAGCACATTATACAGTACCACAGCCTATATATATCTAATCACAGGGCTACATAACACACACACAGATTACAGCACATTATACAGTACCACAGCCTATATATATCTAATCACAGGACTACATGACACACACACAGATTACAGCACATTATACAGTACCACAGCCTATATATATATATATAATCACATGGCTACATGGCACACACACAGATTACAGCACATTATACAGTACCACAGCCTATATATATCTAATCACAGGACTACATGACACACACATACAGATTACAGCACATTATACAGTACCACAGCCTATATATATCTAATCACAGGACTACATGACACACACATACACAGATTACAGCACATTATACAGTACCACAGCCTATATATATCTAATCACAGGGCTACATGACACACACACAGATTACAGCACATTATACAGTACCACAGCCTATATATATCTAATCACAGGGCTACATGACACACACACAGATTACAGCACATTATAAAGTACCACGGCCTATATATATCTAATCACAGGGCTACATGACACACACACAGATTACAGCACATTATACAGTACCACAGCCTATATATATCTAATCACAGGACTACATGACACACACACAGATTACAGCACATTATACAGTACCACAGCCTATATATATCTAATCACAGGACTACATGACACACACACACAGATTACAGCACATTATACAGTACCACAGCCTATATATATATAATCACATGGCTACATGACACACACACACAGATTACAGCACATTATACAGTATTACAGCCTATATATATCTAATCACAGGACTACATGACACACACACAGATTACAGCACATTATACAGTACCACAGCCTATATATATCTAATCACAGGGCTACATGACACACACACAGATTACAGCACATTATAAAGTACCACGGCCTATATATATCTAATCACAGGGCTACATGACACACACACAGATTACAGCACATTATACAGTACCACAGCCTATATATATCTAATCACAGGACTACATGACACACACACAGATTACAGCACATTATACAGTACCACAGCCTATATATATCTAATCACAGGGCTACATGACACACACACACAGATTACAGCACATTATACAGTACCACAGCCTATATATATCTAATCACAGGACTACATGATACACACACAGATTACAGCACATTATACAGTACCACAGCCTATATATATCTAATCACAGGGCTACATGACACACACACAGATTACAGCACATTATACAGTACCACAGCCTATATCTATCTAATCACAGGACTACATGACACAAACACAGATTACAGCACATTATACAGTACCACAGCCTATATATATATCTAATCACAGGGCTACATGACACACACACACACAGATTACAGCACAATATAAAGTACCACAGCCTATATATATCTAATCACATGACTACATGACACACACACACACAGATTACAGCATATTATACAGTACCACAGCCTATATATATCTAATCACAGGACTACATGACACACACACAGATTACAGCACATTATACAGTACCACAGCCTATATATATCTAATCACAGGACTACATGACACACACACACAGATTACAGCACATTATACAGTACCACAGCCTATATATATCTAATCACAGGGCTACATGACACACACAGATTACAGCACATTATACAGTACCACAGCCTATATATATCTAATCACAGGGCTACATGACACACACACACACACAGATTAGAGCACATTATACAGTACCACAGCCTATATATATCTAATCACAGGACTACATGACACACACACAGATTAGAGCACATTATACAGTACCACAGCCTATATATATCTAATCACAGGGCTACATGACACACACAGATTACAGCACATTATACAGTACCACAGCCTATATATATCTAATCACAGGACTACATGACACACACACACAGATTACAGCACATTATACAGTACCACAGCCTATATATATATATCTAATCACAGGACTACATGACACACACACACAGATTACAGCACAGTATACAGTACCACAGCCTATATATATCTAATCACAGGACTACATGACACACACACAGATTACAGCACATTATACAGTACCACAGCCTATATATATCTAATCACAGGGCTACATGATACACACACAGATTACAGCACATTATACAGTACCACAGCCTATATATATCTAATCACAGGGCTACATGACACACACACAGATTACAGCACATTATACAGTACCACAGCCTATATATATCTAATCACAGGGCTACATGACACACACAGATTACAGCACAGTATACAGTACCACAGCCTATATATATCTAATCACAGGGCTACATGACACACAGACAGATTACAGCACATTATACAGTACCACAGCCTATATATATCTAATCACAGGAGTACATGACACACACACACAGATTACAGCACATTATACAGTACCACAGCCTATATATATCTAATCACAGGACTACATGACACACACACACAGATTACAGCACATTATACAGTACCACAGCCTATATATATCTAATCACAGAACTCCATGACACACACACACAGATTACAGCACATTATACAGTACCACAGCCTATATATATCTAATCACAGGACTACATGACACACACACAGATTACAGCATATTATACAGTACCACAGCCCATATATATCTAATCACAGGACTACATGACACACACACACACACAGATTACAGCACATTATACAGTACCACAGCCTATATATATCTAATCACAGGACTACATGACACACACACAGATTACAGCATATTATACAGTACCACAGCCTATATATATCTAATCACAGGACTACATGACACACACACACAGATTACAGCACATTATACAGTACCACAGCCTATATATATCTAATCACAGGACTACATGACACACACACACAGATTACAGCACATTATACAGTACCACAGCCTATATATATCTAATCACAGGACTACATGACACACACACAGATTACAGTACATTATACAGTACCACAGCCTATATATATCTAATCACAGGACTACATGACACACATACAGATTACAGCACATTATACAGTACCACAGCCTATATATCTAATCACAGGACTCCATGACACACACACACAGATTACAGCACATTATACAGTACCACAGCCTATATATATATAATCACAGGACTACATGACACACACACAGATTACAGCACATTATACAGTACCACAGCCTATATATATCTAATCACAGGGCTACATGACACACACACAGATTACAGCACATTATACAGTACCACAGCCTATATATATATCTAATCACAGGGCTACATGACACACACACAGATTACAGCACATTATACAGTACCACAGCCTATATATATATCTAATCACAGGACTACATGACACACACACAGATTACAGCACATTATACAGTACCACAGCCTATATATATCTAATCACAGGGCTACATGACACACACACACAGATTACAGCACATTATACAGTACCACAGCCTATATATATCTAATCACAGGACTACATGACACACAGAGATTACAGCACATTATACAGTACCACAGCCTATATATATCTAATCACAGGACTACATGACACACACACACAGATTACAGCACTTTATACAGTACCACAGCCTATATATATCTAATCACAGGACTACATGACTCACACACACAGATTACAGCACATTATACAGTATTACAGCCTATATATATCTAATCACAGGACTACATGACACACACACAGATTACAGCACATTATACAGTACCACAGCCTATATATATCTAATCACAGGACTACATGACACACACACAGATTACAGCACATTATACAGTACCACAACCTATATATATCTAATCACAGGACTACATGACACACACACACAGATTACAGCACATTATACAGTACCACAGCCTATATATATCTAATCACATGACTACATGACACACACACACAGATTACAGCACATTATACAGTACCACAGCCTATATATATCTAATCACAGGACTACATGACACACACACAGATTACAGCACATTATATAGTACCACAGCCTATATATATCTAATCACAGGACTACATGACACACACAGATTACAGCACATTATACAGTACCACAGGCTATATATATCTAATCACAGGGCTACATGACACACACACAGATTACAGCACATTATACAGTACCACAGCCTATATATATATATATCTAATCACAGGGCTACATGATACACACACAGATTACAGCACATTATACAGTACCACAGCCTATATATATCTAATCACAGGACTACATGACACACACACACAGATTACAGCACATTATACAGTACCACAGCCTATATATATATATAATCACAGGGCTACATGACACACACACAGATTACAGCACATTATACAGTACCACAGCCTATATATATCTAATCACAGGGCTACATGACACACACACACAGATTACAGCACATTATACAGTACCACAGCCTATATATATCTATCACAGGACTACATGACACACACACACACAGATTACAGCACATTATACAGTACCACATCCTATATATATCTATCACAGGACTACATGACACACACACACAGATTACAGCACATTATACAGTACCACAGCCTATATATATCTAATCACAGGAGTACATGACACACACACAGATTACAGCACATTATACAGTACCACAGCCTATATATATATCTAATCACAGGGCTACATAAGACACACACAGATTACAGCACATTATACAGTACCACAGCCTATATATATAAAATCACAGGGCTACACACACACACACACAGATTACAGCACATTATACAGTACCACAGCCTATATATATCTAATCACAGGACTACATGACACACACACAGATTACAGCACAATATACAGTACCACAGCCTATATATATCTAATCACATGACTACATGACACACACACAGATTACAGCACATTATACAGTAACACAACCTATATATATATATATCTAATCACAGGATTACATGACACACACACACATATTACAGCACATTATACAGTACCACAGCCTATATATATCTAATCACAGGGCTACATGATACACACACAGATTACAGCACATTATACAGTACCACAGCCTATATATATCTAATCACAGGAGTACATGACACACACACAGATTACAGCACATTATACAGTACCACAGCCTATATATATCTAATCACAGGGCTACATAACACACACAGATTACAGCACATTATACAGTACCACAGCCTATATATATCTAATCACAGGAGTACATGACACACACACAGATTACAGCACATTATACAGTACCACAGCCTATATATATCTAATCACATGACTACATGACACACACACACACAGATTACAGCACATTATACAGTAACACAGTATATATATATCTAATCACAGGACTACATGACACACACACAGATTACAGCACATTATACAGTACCACAGTCTATATATATCTAATCACAGGACTACATGACACACACACACAGATTACAGCACATTATACAGTACCACAGCCTATATATATCTAATCACAGGGCTACATGACACACACACAGATTACAGCACATTATACAGTACCACAGCCTATATATATCTAATCACAGGACTACATGACACACAGATTACAGCACATTATACAGTACCACAGCCTATATATATCTAATCACATGACTACATGACACACACACACACAGATTACAGCACATTATACAGTACCACAGCCTATATATATAAAATCACAGGGCTACACACACACACACATATTACAGCACATTATACAGTACCACAGCCTATATATATCTAATCACAGGACTACATGACACACACACAGATTACAGCACATTATACAGTACCACAGCCTATATATATCTAATCACAGGACTACATGACACACACACACAGATTACAGCACATTATACAGTACCACAGCCTATATATATCTAATCACATGACTACATGACACACACACAGATTACAGCACAGTATACAGTACCACAGCCTATATATATCTAATCACAGGGCTACATGACACACACATAGATTACAGCACATTATACAGTACCACAGCCTATATATATCTAATCACAGGACTACATGATACACACACAGATTACAGCACATTATACAGTACCACAGCCTATATATATCTAATCACAGGGCTACATGACACACACACAGATTACAGCACATTATACAGTACCACAGCCTATATATATCTAATCACAGGGCTACATGACACACACACAGATTACAGCACATTATACAGTACCACAGCCTATATATATCTAATCACAGGACTACATGACACACACAGATTACAGCACAGTATACAGTACCACAGCCTATATATATCTAATCACAGGACTACATGACACACACAGATTACAGCACATTATACAGTACCACAGCCTATATATATCTAATCACATGACTACATGACACACACACAGATTACAGCACATTATACAGTACCACAGCCTATATATATCTAATCACAGGACTACATGACACACACACAGATTACAGCACATTATACAGTACCACAGCCTATATATATATCTAATCACAGGACTACATGACACACACAGATTACAGCACATTATACAGTACCACAGCCTATATATATCTAATCACAGGACTACATGACACACACAGATTACAGCACATTATACAGTACCACAGCCTATATATATCTAATCACAGGACTACGTAACACACACACAGATTACAGCACATTATACAGTACCACAGATATATATATCTAATCACAGGGCTACATGACACACACACAGATTACAGCACATTATACAGTACCACAGCCTATATATATATCTAATCACAGGGCTACATGACACACACACAGATTACAGCACATTATACAGTACCACAGCCTATATATATCTAATCACAGGGCTACATGATACACACACAGATTACAGCACATTATACAGTACCACAGCCTATATATATCTAATCACAGGACTACATGACACACACACAGATTACAGCACATTATACAGTACCACAGCCTATATATATCTAATCACAGGACTACATGACACACACACAGATTACAGCACATTATACAGTACCACAGCCTATATATATAAAATCACAGGGCTACACACACATATTACAGCACATTATACACTCACCTTGCTGCAGCTACTCATGGATTAACAATAACACTGAACAACAGCAGGACTACAACTACCAGAATAGCAATGACTAGTTCCATTCGGGCTAAAGGACCTGTGATGTCACACGGGTCATGTGATCAGTTAGACAGTACAGATAGCTCAGTGAGATGCAGGGGAGTTATATTGATACAAACTGTTATACATTGTACATAGCAGGACTATAATTCCTACAATACATATAGTGAGGTCACATGTCAATAAGCAGCCAGTCAGAAAGGGTTTCTGTTCTTAATCAGGTTTATTTAACCCTTGTGCTGCTAAGCTTTTGTTCAGGCCCCTGTGCTGATTTTTCTTTTCATCTTTTCCCTGCTTAGATTTTAGCAGTATTATAAGACATAGTGACTGACCCAGACCCACACAAATTATATTATTTTCATCAGGCCCAGCAGACAGAATATACCATTATTAATTTATATGTCATGGCATGTGAGATATCAGCAACAAAAAGTGTAAAAAAAAATGTATATTTTTGTTAAGATTTTAGTAAATAATATTGAAAAAGTCAGGTGACTGACCACTGTTGTTAATGTGATCACTTAATTATCATTGTGTAGCAACTTGTGAAATAGGGGCCACACATTCTTGTGGGGGTTAAAATATAAACTAGAGGGGCCCCTTTGTCCCAATACAGTAACAAAAGCACAATTTTTACTGTCACTACACTGATCACCTCACAGACAAATTCCTCTCCACTTTAAGTTAGTAAATTTAACCCCTTCACTAACACCTAGCTGCACAGCATCATACCCAACTGTCCCAATTTTCGCAGACAGTCCCAATTTTAGGGGTCTGTCCCGCAGTTCCGGGATGCTTGCCATCTGTCCCGCATTGCCCCATGCATTTTTTATTTTTTTTAAATTCTATTGGGCCCATACTCAGAAGCAGCTGGCTTTGCTCTCACAGGGTTAGATACCTGTTATATTCCCTGTGGAAAAGGAATGGTGTGTGGGTTAAGCAGCAGTAAGAAGGCTGTATACCCTCTGACCTCAGGTAATGGTGACCTCTAACCTCTGGTAGTGATGACGTCTAACCCCTGGTGATAATACTAGCATGCCTTCAGTTTTATACAATGAGCAGTGCTAATACCAGGGTAACGAACAGTGGCAGCCGCAGACTGTCAGCTAATGTGCTTGCCAACCCCAGGACCCCATACAATGAATTACAGATACCTAAATATGATGTAGTGTGTGTGTCTATCTGTATCTATAAGTGTGTGTGTATCTGTATGTATAAGTGTGTGTCTATCTGTATCTATAAGTGTATATGTGTTTGTATCTGCATGTATAGGTGTAAGCTGTGTAATGTGTGTGTGTGTGTGTATCTATCTGTATCTATAAGTGTGTTTGTGTATCTGCATATATAAGTGTATGCTATGTAGTGTGTGTGTGTATCTGCATGTATAAGTGTATGCTATGTAGTGTGTGTGTATCTGCATGTATAAGTGTATGCTATGTAGTGTGTGTGTATCTGCATGTATAAGTGTATGCTATGTAGTGTGTGCGTATCTGCATGTATAAGTGTATGCTATGTAGTGTGTGTGTGTATCTGCATATATAAGTGTAAGGTATGTAGTGTGTGTATCTGTATGTATAAGTGTATGCTATGTAGTGTGTGTATTTGCATGTATAAGTGTAACCTATGTAGTGTATGTATCTGCATGTATAAGTGTAACCTATGTAGTGTGTGTATCTGTATGTATAAGTGTATGCTATGTAGTGTGTGTATTTGCATGTATAAGTGTAACCTATGTAGTGTATGTATCTGCATGTATAAGTGTATGCTATGTAGTGTATGTGTATCTGCATGTGTAAGTGTATGCTGTGTAGTGTGTGTGTATCTGCATGTATAAGTGTATGCTATGTAGTGTGTGTATTTGCATGTATAAGTGTAAGCTATGTAGTGTGTGTATCTGTATGCTATGTAGTGTGTGTGTATTTGCATGTATAAGTGTAACCTATGTAGTGTATGTATCTGCATGTATAAGTGTATGCTATGTAGTGTATGTGTATCTGCATGTGTAAGTGTATGCTGTGTAGTGTGTGTATCTGCATGTATAAGTGTATGCTATGTAGTGTGTGTATTTGCATGTATAAGTGTAAGCTATGTAGTGTGTGTATCTGTATGCTATGTAGTGTGTGTGTATCTGTATGTATAAGTGTAAGCTATGTAGTGTGTGTGTATCTGAATGTATAAGTGTATGCTATGTAGTGTGTGTGTATCTGCATGTATAAGTGAATGCTATGTAGTGTGTGTGTGTATCTGCATGTGTAAGTGTATGCTATGTAGTGTGTGTGTATCTGCATGTATAAGTGTATGCTATGTAGTGTGTGTGTATCTGCATGTGTAAGTGTATGCTGTGTAATGTGTGTGTGTTTATCTGCATGTGTAAGTGTATGCTATGTAGTGTGTGTGTATCTGCCTGTATAAGTGTATTCTATGTAGTGTGTGTGTATCTGCATGTATAAGTGTAAGCTATGTAGTGTGTGTGTGTATCTGCATGTATAAGTGTAAGCTATGTAGTGTGTGTGTGTGTGTGTATCTGCATGTATAAGTGTAAGCTATGTAGTGTGTGTGTGTGTGTCTGCATGTATCAGTGTATGCTATGTAGTGTGTGTGTGTGTGTGTGTGTATCTGCATGTATAAGTGTGTGCTATGTAGTATGTATCTGCATGTATAAGTGTATTCTGTGTAGTGTGTGTATCTGCATGTATAAGTGTATGCTATGTAGTATGTATCTGCATGTATAAGTGTATTCTGTGTAGTGTGTGTATCTGCATGTATAAGTGTGTGTGTGTATCTGCATGTATAAGTGTATGCTATGTAGTGTGTGTATCTCCATGTCTAGTGTGTGTGTGTGTGTATCTGCCTGTATAAGTGTAAGCTATGTGGCGTGTGTGTTTATCTGCATGTGTAAGCGTATGCTATGTAGTGTGTGTATCTGCATGTGTAAGTGTAAGCTATGTAGTGTGTGTGTATCTGCATGTATAAGTGTATGCTATGTAGTATGTGTGTATCTGTATGTATAAGTGTAAGCTATGTAATGTGTATATCTGCATGTATAAGTGTATCCTATGTAGTGTGTGTGTATCTGCATATATAAGTGTATGCTATGTAGTGTGTGTGTATCTGCATGTGTAAGTGTATGCTATGTAGTGTGTGTGTATCTGCATGTATAAGTGTATGCTATGTAGTGTGTGTTTATCTGCATGTGTAAGTGTATGCTATGTAGTGTGTGTGTATCTGCATGTGTAAGTGTATGCTATGTAGTGTGTGTGTGTATATGCATGTATAAGTGTATGCTATGTAGTGTGTGTGTATCTGCATGTGTAAGTGTATGCTATGTAGTGTGTGTGTATCTGCATGTGTAAGTGTATGCTATGTAGTGTGTGTGTATCTGCATGTATAAGTGTATGCTGTGTAGTATGTGTGTATCTGTATATCTGCATATATAAGTGTATGCTATGTAGTGTGTGTGTATATCTGCATATATAAGTGTATGCTATGTAATGTGTGTGTATCTGCATGTGTATGTGTATGCTGTGTAGTATGTGTGTATCTGCATGTGTAAGCTATGTAATGTGTATATCTGCCTGTATAAGTGTATGCTATGTAGTGTGTGTGTATCTGCATGTATAAGTGTATGCTATGTAGTGTGTGTGTATCTGCATGTATAAGTGTATACTATGTAGTGTGTGTGTATCTGCATGTGTACGTGTATACTATGTAGTGTGTTACTGTGCATTTTTGCTGACTTTAAAGGCCAGAATCTAGAATATTAATGGGGAATGCAGAGAGCAGTTTTAAAGAATCTATTATTAAATGCCCAATTAAGATAAAAATATTTAGCGCTGTCTCTGCAAAGGCTAATTAAATACAGAGGTCACATGGCTATACTAGTGGTTTGAGCATGTGTTTGACTTGCTGCCTAAGAGTATTATTTATTTAGAATTTTATTGATATTACTTTGGTCTTATGATTTTTTTTATCCTTATCCCCGCTCCTGCCCACCACATATCACACTTTTGCCGCGGGGGGGGGGGGGGCTGTCCCTCTTTTGAATTTTAAATGTTGGGAGGTATGCAGCACGTATAATAAATTAAACTGCAATATTCTAATATTACTGACTTTGTCATTTTTCGGTCTCCTGGGGCTATATGGGGGTTAATAGGTAATAACTTCAGAAGTGTGGGAAGCCTCACTCTTGCGCTACTAGAGCTGGTGACATCACGTGTGATGTCATCAGCACTGCGAGCAATCGCTCAGGCAGTTTATAGTAGACTAGTGCACTGATTAATGAGAATCCATTCCCCAGCTATTTCATATGAGGACATCTTCAGGCAGCAGGGGAGCAGCTTAAAGGAACAGTCTACGCCACAATTGTTATTGTTTATAAAGATAGAGAACGCCTTTACTATCCATTCCCCAGCTATTTCATATGAGGACATCTTCAGGCAGCAGAGGAGCAGCTGGTCAGCAGCTTAAAGGGACAGTCTACGCCACAATTGTTATTGTTTATAAAGATAGAGAACGCCTTTACTATCCATTCCCCAGCTTTGCACAACCAACATTGTTATATTAATATACTTTATAACCTTTAAACCTCAAAATGTCTGCCTGTTTCTAAGCCACTACAGACAGCCCCCTGATCTCATGCTTTTTTGTTTGCTTCTCACAACACGAGACTGCTAGTTCATGTGGGCCATATAGAAAACATTGTGCTCACACCTGTTGAGTTATTTAAGAGTCAGCACAACGCAGCACTAATTGGCTAAAATGCAAGTCAATAGATAAATAAAACGTCATGTGATCAGGGGGCTGTCAGAAGATGCTTAGATACAAGATAATAAAAAGTATATTAATATAACAGTGTTGGTTGTGCAAAACTGAGGAATTGGTAATAAAGGAATTATCTATATTTTAAAACAATAACAATTCTGGTGTAGTTTGTCCATTTAAATTTATAAACTTAAAGGGCCATAATACCCAAATGTTTAAACACTTGAAAGTGATGCAGCATAGCTGTAAAAAGCAGATTAGAAAATATCACCTGAACATCTCTATGTAAAAAAGAAAGATATTTTACCTCAAAAGTTCCTCAGTAGCCACCTCCCATTGTAAAGGATTTCTAAGCAGCATTTTAGTGTGTTTGTCCTGGGACATCTGAAGGGACTAGCATCGTGCACTCTCATATTATTTCATCAATCAGGTAAAGGAAGCTTACTATGAAATCTCATGAGAGTTAAGTCAAATCTCATGAGATCACAGTAAGAGTTCATGACCTCAGCACTGCTGATGCTGATTGGCTGCTGTTCATTTCTTCATTTTTTTTAATTTTTTTACCTGCAGCTGGGAGCAGCTGAGTATATGTTTTTACACAGAACTTACTCTGGTGAGCTGAGATTGTGAGGTAAATATCTTCCTTTTTTATATAGAGATGCTCAGGTGATATTTTCCTGTCAGCTTTTTACAGTTATACTGCATCAGTTTCAAGTGATTTAGCATATGAGTATTATGTCCCTTTAAATGAAGTTAAAGAAGCTAGTGGTACTGCTACATGCCAGCAGCATTAAAAAATAAAAAATGTATGCTTACCTGATGAATTAATTTAATTCTTGACATGGTGAGTCCACGGATCATCAATTACTGTTGGGACTATCACTCCTGGCCAGCAGAAGGAGGTAAAGAGCACCACAGCAAAGCTGTTAAGTATCACTTCCCTTCCCACAACCCCCAGTCATTCAACCGAAGGAAAAGGAGAGAAAGGAAATACCACAAGGTGCAGAGGTGCCTGAGGTTTATATAAAAAAAAACTGTCTGAAAAACAGGGAGGGCCGTGGACTCACCGTGAAATAAATAAATTTATCAGGTAAGCATACATTTTGTTTTCTTTCTTAAGACACAGTGAGTCCACGGAATCCTCAATTACTGTTGGGAATCAATACCCAAGCTAGAGGACACAGATGATAAGGGAGGGCAAGACAGGTAACCTAAACAGAAGGCATCACTGCCTGAAGAACCTTTCTCCTAAAAGAAGCCTCAGCCGAGGCAAAATAATCAAATTTAGAAAAAATGTGCAAAGACGACCAAGTCGCAGCCTTACAGATCTGTTCTACAGGCCTCATTCTTGAAGGCCCAAGAAGAAGACTCCGCCCTAGTGAGCTGTAATTCTCTCAGGAGGCTGCTGTCCAATAGTCTCATAAGCCATACGAATAACACTTCTCAACCAGAGAGAAAGAGAAGTGGCAGTCGCTTTCTGGCCCTTACATTTTCCAGAAAAGAAAACAAACAATGCAGAATACTGATGAAAGTCCTTTGTAGCCCGCAGATAGAATTTAAGAGCCCGCTCAATGGCTAAGTTGTGCAACAAACGTTCTTTATGAGAAGAAGGATTAGGACAGAGAGAAGGAACAACAATTTCCTGATTAATATTTCTGTTCGAAACAACCTTAGGAAGAAAACCAAACTTGGTACGGAGAACTGCCTTATCTGCATGAAATATGAGATAAGGATAATCACACTGCAATGCTGAGAGTTCAGAAACCCTCAGAGTGTAATGTTCGTGGGATACTCCCCTAACAGACCAAACTCGGCCAGTAGTCTTGTTATCCCAGCGTCAAGACGGAATTATAGGGAATATCCCAGAGCAGAGAAAGTTCGCAAGATGAGGTAAGCGGCACTCACCACAGGCAGGATGGTACTCAGCGGTAACAGGCAGGAAATCAGGGATAGACCACCAGAAAGGTCAGGCAGGCAGGGTTCAGCAACAGCAAGGCAGTCCAGAGGTAAACCACTAGGATGGTCAGGCAGGCAGGGTTTGGTAACAGTAAGGCAGTCCAGAAATAAAACACTAGGATAATCAGGCAGACAGGGTTTGCCAACAGCAAGGCAGTCCAGAGGTAAACCACTAGGATAGTCAGGCAGGCAGGGTTTGTCAACAGTAAGGCAGTCCAGAGCAATAGGCGTTAAACAAGCAGAGTAGTCAGACAGACAGAGTTCAGCAGCAGTAAATCAATCCAACAGTTAAGGGGTAAACAGGCAGAGTGGTCAAAAAGCAGAGTTTAGCAACGATATAACAGTCAACAGATAGCAACAATTAACACCAAGGAGAACAGAAAGTAACACCTATCCTTGGGCACAGGTGAATGTAAGTGAAGTACTTACATAGTTGCAGGGTTCGCGCCACAGGAGGAATCCAGACCGGCATCAGGAAGGGAGCTAGCGTGCGGTGATGACGTTACTGCCGCACGCAGAAAGGAGCCGACTCCCCCCTAGGCAACAAGCAGCAAGCGCTGTGTCCCTAGCAACAGCTAGAGCGGTGCAACACAGAGCAGAAGAATTAGCAATAAGAAACAAAACTTTCCAAGATAATAACTTAATATCTATGGACTGCATAGGCTCAAACAGAGCTTGTTGTAAAACTCTAAGAACAAGGTTAAGGCTCCAAGGAGGAGCAACTGATTTAAATACAGCCCTGATTCTGACCCGGGCCTGACAAAAAGATTGTACATGTCCACCAGACGCTTGTGCAGTAGAATGGGTAAAACAGAAATCTGACCTTTGAGGGTACTGACAGATAACCCCTTCTCGAGGACTTCCTGGAGAAAAAATAAGATCCTTTAGACTCATACCAATAAAGAAATGTACGCCATATCTATATGGTAAATCTTCTCTACAACAGGCTTGCAAACCTGAATCATGGTCTCAATGACCGACTCAGAAAAAACACACTTAGACAGAACCAACAATTTCAGAGAAAACGAATTTTGGATGAAAAAAGGGACCCTGATCAGAAGGTCCTTCCTCAAAGGTAGACTCCAAGGTGGAAGAGATGACCTCTCCCCTAGGTCTGCATACCAGATCCTGTGAGGTCACGTAGGGACTATTAGAATTACTGATGTTCTCTCCTATTTGATACGAGCAATGACTCGTGGAAAGAGAGCAAACAGAGAGAACAGGTATGTCAGCCTGAAATCCCAAGGAACCACCCGAGCATCTATCAGAGCGGCCTGTGGATCTCTTGACTTCGAACCGAATCTTGGCAGCTTGGAATTTTGCAGAGCCGTTATCAGATTAAACTCCGGCACCACCCATATGAAGGTTAAGTTGGAGAACACCACCAGATGGAGCTTCCGCTCCAGGAATGTGGAAGGCAGAAAGACAACAATTGTGAGCTGCCGCCCACTAAACAATCCAAGTCACCTCCTATGGCTAAGGAACTCTGAGTTCCTCCCTGGTGGTTGATGTAAATCATTGAGATGATATTGTCTGACAGGAACCGAGCTAAGAACAACAGAAGCCGAGTCATCAGAGCATTATAATCACTCTCAACTCCAATATGTTAAAGAGGAGAGCAGACACTTCCGAGTTCATAATCCCTGCACCCTAGACAAGACTTAAACTGTTTCCCAGCCCAGCAGGATGGCGTCCGTGGTCACATAACCCAGGAATGTCTCTAGAAGCCTATGTCCTGAGACAGATACTCCTGAGAAACCACCATGGGAGAAAGTCTCTTGATGACTGATCTAAATCTATCCTCTGAGACAGATCCGAATGTTCTCCATTCTATGGAAAATAGCAAAGTGAATGATGTCCCTGATAAACATCAGACCAATACCCTCCTACCTTGAGTCACTGAAAAGTGAAGGTAAAATCAACTGCAGCTAGATCCAAACTCCAAACCTACTGGTTGTAAGATAGCTTAGCTATGTACAGGACCACTAGAGCTTGCTGTTGGTCGGACAGACACTGCAGATAGAGGAAAAGGAAAAAATCCTTAATTATTTAACCTCAATTAGAATCTTCTCCTAGATAAAGAATCTATTAAGAATCAAACCTACCGCACCTGGTGGTCCGAAGCGGACTCCCATCCAGGTAATGACCAGACCTGGCCCCACATAACTTCTGAAATCAGACGGAATCGGGAGCAATCAGAGAATTGAGGCGGTAGACCCAAATAAATCACCCTTGGATATGAAACAAGGGAACTATTCTCCAGATTCATTTCCCATCCCTGAGAAAGAAGTTTGGACAAGATCTCTTAAAAGAGAATTTCCTTGAAGGAAGAATGACACCTGAACTATATTGCTCAGAAAAAAACACCCTTGCAATACTTCAAGACCTAAAAGTCTGTCTAGGATGAAGGAACTCAGAGACTTGAGAAGGTCTCGAATCAAGGGAAAAATAAATCCTTCAAGTACTTTGTTTGTTACGAACAGGCCCTCTCAAAGTAAAGGAGAAAGGATACTACTTGAAGTTTAGATCCCAAGTTATTTGAGGTAAAAACCTAAACCCCACTCCCAAACTGGGACGGAACGATCACACCCAGCGAGGGAAGTCCTGAATCCAGTTCAAGGGATGTCTCTCATCACACCTGGATACTCAAAACCCACAACCTCCAGCCTCAGGTGCAGTGGAGCTAACCACTACGCCACATCTACCTTACAACATCAGAGACAAAGGCCAAACAAGCTCTCATCCTTGAAAGGAAACTCCAGAAGCGTGGATTTGTAGAAAAAATTAAATATTGAACCTGAAACTGCAGACTAAAAAGGCCTAAATCTGTACCACAAAGCCACAGGTAGGCTTCTCAGCTGACAAAAATGACAGCCACAATGCCCGGCGGCTAGTACAGCAAGGCTAAAAAGACCGGACATTGCTCTAAACAATTAAACCTCCAACTTCTTATCTATGGATCAGAAAAGAAGCTAGCTAACCTTCACAGAGATCTAAGTTCTCTGAGTTATAGTAGAAAAGCTCCCTTCTACTAAAGACACCGTGCATTTCAATGGAGTCAGCGACAGGAAATCCTTAAAAGGACGTGAGAAAGGGAGAAAATGTCACCAGATTATCTACATACATCCCTGTGAAAATTCTCACAGCACGGATAAGAACACTTCCACATAGGAAGGAAAAATATAGAACTGATAAAGTTCACAAAAGCTCTGAAGGGTTGACAACCACAAGGGCTTGGTGTCGTCCAAGCAGCTAAAACCTCCTAAACAATATACGAGGTGTTGAAGTATACTTCTGAAGGATACCACTTCAGCAACAGATGAATTAATTATTCTGTCCAGATCTGAAATTTCACCCTCAGAAACTACCGGCGAATCCTCCTCACCAACCTAGAAGAAGACAAACCCGTGTAGCAGCATGTGGAGCAGAACCCTCTTATCTAAGACTTTAAATGTCCTCTTCCATTTTCCCTGTAGAAAAGGAAAACAGACCAAGGCGCAGATACCTGAGCTTTCAAATTCTGTATGCAAATACTCATTTATCAAATGCATAATTTATCATTTAACATTAGTTTGGTCACTAATTTATTTTAATACACTAATACAACAATTGTTTATCTAATTCCACCTTGGTGTTTATAATATTTCAGGAAATATTTAATGAAATATTTTATACAATAATACTTTGAAACCTATAAAGAAAGAGAAATTGAAGTGGGAATTAAACTGGCATTATTACTAGTAAGTATTGAAGGTCGAATAGAAGCAGGGATAGGCAAGGTGTCCGTACACGGACACTGGTGTCCGTGGCTGGACCTTGCAGTGTCCGCCACCCATTTTGTGGAGGGGAGGGAGGAGTAGGACGGATGAATATTGGTCTTCACTCCTCCTTGACCCGAGCGGCGCCACGTTTAGTAGCGGGAAAGTGAGGGAAGAAGCAAACTGCTTGCAGTCAACTAACCGTGAGTCGTGACCCGTCCCAATTCCTTGATCTGTGCGGTAGCGTGGTGCTGTTGTCCGTGTGTAGAAGACCGCTGCCTACTTTGACAAACCTTACGTAACCAAGTAAGTAACCAACCATGATGATCATGCAATTAACATCAAGGTGGGCGGGTTTGGTCAGGAGTTGCAGACTCTCAATATAACCAAAAATAAAATAAAAGGTAAAACCACAAGCAGTCTTTATATAAATGTTATTTTAAACTTGTTTCATTACATGACTAATTTGTACTTGTGGAACTAAACCAGGGGTGTCCAACGTGCAGCCCATTTGTCGCTCTCCTGACTTATAGAAACATAGAATATGCCGGCAGATAGGAACCATTCGGCCTATCTAGTCTGCCCAATTTTCTGAATACTTTCATTAGTTCCTGGCCTTATCTTATCTTATATCTAGCATAACCTTATGCCTACCCCATGCATGTTTAAACTACTTCTATTTCTCTACCACTTCTGCCTGATGGCTATTCCATCATGTATCCACTACCCTCTCTGTAAAGAGAGTGTTTTTTGATGTTTTTAATTTGAAATGTACCTTGGTGTCCTTCACCAACGTCTGTAATTTGGAAAATGTCCGCCACAGCCTTGGTCCGTGCCTATCCCTGAATAGACGTAACATATAAGTGAATGTACCAAGTAGGGCCAAAGGGGAAAAATATTTTCTTTCTTCTCTTTTGTCACATTTTACTAGTTGTCGATACATCAACTTTTTTAACTTTTTCGATCTTTTTAATGCTTAAGATAAGCTTTATACTCAGTATAATATGAGTGCAATGCGGAATATAATGTAACATTTCATTGCCTTGTATATACTATTTTAGAATGTTACTTTACTTAGTGCAATTTGTTGCGTTCGTTTCTGCATTGCAAAGTATGTTCTCATTCTCTTGAATAAATTAAATATATTAAACAGTAACAACAGTCTGTATAAATGATATAATGTATAGTGCTTTGCCGAGATACGGAGTATTCTGAAACTTCTATCATTTTAATTTTTATCATGTTTACAGAAGGCACTCCTTTTGTTCGTTTATTTATCCTTATCTTTGTTTGAATGATAAATCCTTTATATAAACAACTAGGTATATGTATTGTTCACATCGAATACTGTTTGATACAAGATTCATATACTTTGGGTGTAATAGAGTACCGTATTGTTCCGCATATAGGCCGCACCTGAATATAGGCCGCACCCTTAAAGTTTGGTGCCATTTTAAAGAAATTAAATTTTTTTTTTTTTTTTGACATAATTTTTTTATTGAGGCATTGAGTAAAAGCAATACAATAGAAAGTATGTCCAGGCACGGAACAAAAGCAATAAGGAAACTAATACAATTCACATGTTGAAGGCAGACAAGGGTTACAACTTTGGCGTGTCAATGTAATATTTGTTATCTTAGTAACTAGTCCATAGTAGTTCAACATAGAGTATGAAGTGTGAAATTTAAAACTATATTTATGAAATATATGTGACTGGAACATATAGGAAAGAAGCCTCGTTTTTTTTTTATAACAGGTAACAAGTGGTCCCTACTCTCAAGATAAGAGGTATTCTAAGAGCTGAAAATAGTGAGAGGTAGGGAGCTGGCTTTTGTTAGGCCTCCCGTAGGCCTAAATGTATGGGGGGGGGTGGGGAATACAGCGGACAAGAGCCGCTCGCAACAGAGGGGAAAGGGGAGGGCGGAGCCAGTTAAAGTGTTATGAAGGTACAGACTACAGGATTAAGTAGGGTGGAACGGAATCTCAAAGCTTCCAAGTACGCCCCTAGTGGGGTAATTTTTAAACTACACCTCTAGTAAATTAAAGCTAGGGTATGTGGAAGTAAGGGAAGCATCTCAGAGAGGATACAAATGGGGGGGGAGAGTTATATTTACAAGATGTAGACTACAGAGTTATTTAAAAATAAAATAGAGTTGGGTCTCAGGGTTTACAAGTAAACTTCTAGTGAGGTTATCTTCCAACTACGTCCTAAATATATTAAGGCTAGGGCATGTAAAGATAAGGGTAGCTACCCAGAGAGGGTGCAAACAGGGGGGGTAAAATTATATATAACCGGAGAGGAAAGGACTACTATATGGGCCCCTCTCCTGGGGAGATGTCAACTATAGACGATGCTGGTAAAAGGGAGTAGGGATATGACCCGCAGGTAATAGTTGCCGGCGGGAAAGGGAGGAGAGGGGTCAGATAGAGTTGGTAGAGGACTGGAAAAGCAATGTCCTAAAAAAGCAATATGTAGTATATAGTGGTACCTAGGATAAAATGTGGTATACCTTGCCTTTATGAGGAGTAGTAACACTTTATAGAGTTCTAATGGGGGAAGCATAGAGAGGAAGCTAGTGGCATAGTGTTGCAGATATAGCTAGTTGTTGTATAAGCAATGATCTCTAGGGAGAGTTATACTGATTCCCAAATTATAGTAAACAGAACATTGCTAGAGGGAGAGATTAGTTCCTAAAGTCGAATATGATGGGTGGGTTGGGGTTAAGTAGGAATAACCCGCCTGCAGTACATATTGTATAAAAAGCTGACTTTCAGTATGCTAAGCAGAAACTTAAGTGGTTAAAACATGGATAAATATGGGCCTATCTCCAACTATGCATACTGTTAGTCCCTACTAACAAGTCTCAGTCCAAGATCACCAAATCAACCGTTCTGCTGAGCCGTGCCTTCCCAGTTAGCACGGCCCAGCAACGTCTATATTAAGAGAAAGGTGAAATTATATATGCTAAGGTGGGACGTGGGATGGATGGGCCATCTACTGAAGAAATAGAGTTTGTCTGGGAGGAGAGGAGAAATCTTAGTGATACTGGATGGGGAATAGACTCATATAAATGCGCTAGTTTAATTCAGAGGGGATACTACCAACATGAGCTGTAGGCTGCTGTGAGCTTACTACTAGGAGTGCTAAGCGGGTTGTGATATCTAACCAGAGGGTACATGGATTAGAATTGCAGATATCTCATTATATATATGTGGGTAGAGTAATCCTAGGTTTTCCCCTAGAGGGGCAAATTTGTATAGATCTTTAAAAGCTAGGATGCATAATAATAAAAAAAACTATTAGAGATGCCTGTATTACAAGTAGGGATAAATATATCACAGCCAAAGTGAATGGTCCACAGTATCAGTTGTAATCTTAATAAGGGTTTAAGTATGGCAAACCTCATGTTGCATTGAGTATGTTATGATTGAAATATAAGAGGCAGTTCTCGTAAGTAATGCACAAAAGGTGCAGACTACGTAGATTGATCTATACAGTCGCGGTTTGTGAATGAAATGTGTTTCCCCAGGGATTTGTAATATGTGAAACCGGGCTATAACTGGACCGATCCTCACTCCCAGGGGAGTCGCAGGATTGTCTAAAAATGGGTAAATATTAAAGTGGATGGTACTGACAGATCCGCTAGTTAAAAATGGAGGATCACATGGCAATGTCAATGGGGAGCTAACTCTATACTAACTGTTGCAAGTTTGTGAGGGGTGAGTTTTTAGTGTTCTAGGGCAGGGTGGTGAACATAGCTGAAAAGGAACAGATAGCGGTTAGCGAAGAGATCATATCTGCATGTCAATTTAGGATAATAGTGAACAATAAAAACCATTAACTAGTATGCTCATGTCGCTAATAACCTTGCTAAGTCACAATGTGAAACATAACAGATAAGATATATACACACATGAACATTTGGGGTCAAGAATGTGTAAATGGTCAGGTAGATATAGTCTAACCCCTACACAAACCTTCAGGGACAAAGAGGTATATAACTGGACAAGGGATCTACCTGTCTAAATATTGTCCAATAGACTGACTAACTCTGTTGTTTATCCCAGCGAATCATCAATTTACATATAACACACATGCTTAGTATACAAATATAACAATACTAAATGTAGACTTTTAGGTTATAGGGAGAAGAGAAATATAGCCATATACATACATGGTTGCCTAGAGGGAGTGCGAACATTAGGGTGAAAATTCCCTAGAAACTGTACAATATGGTCTGTGTCCAATATTCACCCCCATCTCTATATACTCAGATACATAAACAAGCTTGGTATGGGATAGGGTCTATATGTAGCACACAGAAAGTTAGTTACACGAGTGAAACAAACGTCTGCAATGCCTGAAGGAATGTACTGCCAACGTCCCAAGAATGACCACAGAGTAGCAATATGAAAAGGGGAGTTAGGGTAATATCGAGTCAGCTCTATCAATGTCCGGTCTTACAGCCGACTTAGACAGGTACCGCTCGGTTAACCCATACCACATTTATCCAGTACAGACCTTTGTGCGGATTCAAGTGCTCTGCTGGGAATGTAAAACATACCCCTTGCTGGGAGAGAAGTAACAATCTCCCTGGTGTTAAGGATGATGGGAGCTCCGGAAAAGTGAAGCAGTTCTCTTGCTGTATAACGGGAGGCACTGAGTGCGACCATCAGCGCTGCCACCTTCCTCTTACTGATGGTACTTGTGATGGTTGCTGCAAAGCCATGAGTAGTGCACTGCGGGCTCCTAAAAGAACCATCTCTAGCGAAGCCTTGCGCCATGCTGGAATGGGTTAAAGTTCCTACCCCAAAGTTGTCAGTGCTCATATCGCAGGTCGTGTCTCTAAATATTGAGATGGATTGAGTTGCCCCAAATAAGTAAGTCCCAATAGCTGGAATGTTTACTGGGAGCCAAGGTTTGGTATTGTAGGGAGCTGCTGCGGCCATAGATTTCTCGGCTTGAATACGCTGCGTGTGAGTATAGGGTATTGCCACAGTATCTAGCTTAGTCGGTGCGAGGAGGCTGATACCAGGGTCCGATGTGTGTCTTAAGCTGCAACCTCTCGTGGTCTCTGCCATGCCATCAGAGGAAGTCGGCACCTTATCCGGGGTCACAGGTGGGATTGTAGTGTGATCCTTGCCCCATTGTATGGGATCTGTGCATGCGGCTGAGAATTCCAGCTGTGGCATGAAAGCCGATAGTAACGAGAGGAAATCTTCTTTCAGGCTTCTATAATGCCTCTCAAAGAGCTGCTGGGTTTGACGCTCCCATAAGTCTAGAGCTTCCATAGTAATATGATGTAAGTGCAGGTATTCTCCGGTGGCTCCACGTGGCTGAACCTAGATAGCGGATAAAGAGTTTTCCAATTGTGCGCTCATCGGAAGATTTATCTCATACTTTTAGGCAAATATAGTGATAAGTTGTTTATCTAGGATGATATAATAAAGGCTCAGACCCCCTAAATATGATTTAAAGTATATAACTATATCTAAGGGCCTAGAGCTCTGTAAAAACACGTCTGTCTGCCTCTGTTGTTGGCTCCGCCCCCCTAAAGAAATTAAATTTTAAAGAAAATACACACATTAATAGAACAGTAATAGAACAGGGGGATCCTTTTCCACTTCCCCAAGAGTATAGAATAAAACAAAGGAAAGATGCTGCACTCCTTAGTATGGTACCTAATTTCAAATGTGAAAAAAAAACATTATTCAGGCATTAAAGCTATAATGGCTAAATAAAGGCTTATTCACATTTGAAATTACCATACTAAGGAGTTCAGCATCTTTCTTTTGTTTTATTTTAACAGACCAGTATTAAAGCTACAATTTTTTATTTACCCTAATAGTACAGTATTTTTATCAGGTATGATGTGAGGGGGAAAAAAACAGTCTCTTACCAATAAGGCAAAACTTACTAACATGGGACATCCTGTGCTCTGCCCACTTCCTCCCTACCCACACTACAATACCCATAAGGCCTCCTCTCCTTTTAAGGACCTCCTTCTTAACATCCTTAGTTACCATACCTTACCATACCTTGCATACTGCCTTTCTGCACATTCCTATAATCACCCTATAATCATCCTCCTTGTACCGGTACTTGTATCAACTACGGACCCTGCATGCCTTTCCATTCAGCACACAGCTCCTACTGTGATGACATCATCATCTACAGCCACATCTGCCGCTCCATCCCTGCAGACTGCAACGCCTGTGAAAGAAGCATTTAGCAACGTCTTCGGTTCACTCCTAGAAGACTGCTAATGTTACCAATACCTGCGACTAAGCATTAGCAGTCTTCTAGGAGTGAACCAAAGACGTTGCTAAATGCTTCTTTCACAGCCGTTGCAGTCTGCAGGGAGGGAGCGGCAGATGTGGCTGTAGATGATGATGTCATCACAGTAGGAGCTGTGTGCTGAACGGAAAGGCATGCAGGGTCCCTAGTTGATACAAGTACCGGTACAAGGAGGATGATTATAGAAATGCTTATTTCATAGGAGCTTGGTCTGTTACCGGTACGTTCCTTACCCGGTATTTACTATAATAGGCAATATTAAGCCAAAAAAAAAAAAATACAGATTATAGGCCGCGCCCCGCATATAGGCCGCACTGCAACTTTAAAGGTAGAAATCAAGGGAAAAAAGTGCGGCCTATATGCGGAACAATACGGTATTTGTTATGTGACAGAACTGCATATACCATTAAGTAGATTGGTTTGTTTAAGCTTAAGTAAAGTGGATATACCTTTAATAGTAATTAACATGTGTTACCAGTATGACGTAGCTAGGCGTGTCTTCTTAAGATGTATTGGAATTACTGTGTTCAGTCCCTGACGAAGTGCCTACGGGCAGGAAACGCGTCGGACGTTTTGTTGTTTCAAGCTCCCTCCTGAGTTTGTTTGTACCCTGTATGTATGATACGACTCACAATAAAGTCTAATTTTACTTGCATCAGTATTGCGGAAAGATTTCTCCTTGCATCAGGTTCATCTTTTTTGTTTATTGATCGTCCATTTGGGAGCCAGAGGAGGGTCTCCTTACCTGACAGCAAGGTGTCTCGAGTTCAGCCTGTGACGCGGTGTGATATAATAAAGTAACTTTACTTTATAACAGTGCTATAGTGTCAGGCATATTACGCCATTAGTAAACATAGTATTCACCGCAAGGATTCTCATGAGACTTATGTTATTTTGTGTTCACTGCATATTTATATTGACAAAGCAATTTGGGAGAGTGGTAATGCAACCGAATTGACTATATCAATACAGGATTACTATAGCAGTGAATACGCTCTACTTTTTTGTGCATGAACTGCAATTTCGTCTGTGCAAATACACTCCTCCAGGAGACTGAGAGGAACCTCAGGGCAGTGCATGTGACGCAATAGAGGCTTGGGACGTTAAAGAAGAAATCTGTGGCAGCGCCTTAACAGCATCATCCTGGGAGACATGAGGTTCAAACCTATCTGTACAATCAATAGCATTTGCTGAACCAGAGGTACAGAAAACAAATATTTAAAATAATGCTTAGAGGTGCAAGACTCTAACAAAGAAAATCATTATTTCTTTAAATATATAATCTAATAATAAAAGACAGATGCGCTTATAAAACAGAATGTTCCTCCAGAGCCAATACACCTTATTAATGGTACAAAAACATTAATGTTTAAAACGTTACTGCAAATACTTATAAGCAAAATTCGTTATAATAAAAAACAATTGCTTCAAAACGAGAATATGATTCATACTGGGACCTAATGAAATATTCCCAATCAGACAAAAAACAATGACTCCGCTCCGTGGCAAGGTATAAAAATGGCGCCGCTCCACTTCCGAGAAGGAAGCGGGGCCAAAATTTAGCATGGCGTGAAGCTCTTCACTCCCCTGAAAGAATAAAAAAAAAACATGAAGCCCAAAATCTCCTCTAAATACATGAGGAGTTCCTGCAGCAAAAAATGATACTTTCATATGCTAGACTGGGATTGAATACGTTTCCCAGTGTGAATAATGACATCGCTGCCTTTCGAAAAGCGTAACATGTCTCCAGCCCCATAGGAATGGCGGCATCTAAGAAAAACTGCGCTCTCCTAACAGTCCCTGCCTTTCCTTAGTCTTACTCTGTTCTCAGAGGATAAATAAGCTAAACGATTATTCCCTTCCCATGGAACTGTAACCTTAGGATTACCAGGGATAGATCACAAAACACTCCAAAATGTTTTTAAAATTTCAGTTTGAACTGAACATGAAGTGGATTTACCCCTAAGTCTCCATATATCACATGCAATTAAAGTGCCTGTTCACTGCCATACTTATCCTTCATAAGGATATTAGTCCCACATTAAGAGCAGACAGGGCACTTAACCCCTTCAGTGCCAGCCTCCTAACCCCAGAAGACAAAAAGCACTTATACCTGTAGTCTGGTGGTCCGGCAGGACGACGACTTACAAAGCGTGAGAGGATGCCACTCCTCACAGAGACCTGTAAACAAAGAAAGGATAGAGTAAACCTACTCATACTTTCTATACCAGGGCAGCAACATGTTAGCAAAACGCAGTGAAGCCTCCTCCACAAGTTCCTAACTGCTTTAATGCCACCACTGCCCTACTGAAGAGACTAACGTGGAGTACGGCTATACCCAGCACATAAGGGAAGATCAGAGCAAGCTTGCCCAGGCTTCCAAAATAAAAAACTCTTGATAGAAGAATCATTAACAGACACCTAAACATTTCACCTCCTCCTTGCACCTAAGACAAAGAGAATGACTGGGGGATGTGGGTAAGGGAAGTGATACTTTACAGCTTTGCTGTGGTGCTCTTTGCCTCCTCCTGCTGGCCAGGAGTGATATTCCCAACAGCAATTGATGATCCGTGGACTCACCGTGTCTTAAGAATGAAAGTTTATTTTGCATGGGGTCATGATGAGTGCATTGTAATTGGACAATAAACATTGTGGCCTAGATTACAAGTGAAGTAGATATTTAACTATCTACTTGTAATACCAGATTGTGTGTTATTCTTAGGATAGAGTACTCTATGCTACCAATAGCGCTCCACTTATTCAATAACCCCTAGATGCACAGCATCTTAGAAGCCACCTGCTGATTGGTGGCTAAATGTTTGTTAAATATTTTAATAGGATGTTAACATATGTAAGTGAAATGTATATCAGCATATAAAACCCTGCGTATTGATGTCGAGCTGCTGCAGAGAAACAACATAATTTATGTAAGAACTTACCTGATAAATTCATTTCTTTCATATTAACAAGAGTCCATGAGCTAGTGACGTATGGGATATACATTCCTACCAGGAGGGGCAAAGTTTCCCAAACCTTAAAATGCCTATAAATACACCCCTCACCACACCCACAAATCAGTTTAACGAATAGCCAAGAAGTGGGGTGATAAGAAAAAAAGTGCGAAGCATATAAAATAAGGAATTGGAATAATTGTGCTTTATACAAAAAAATCATAACCACCACAAAAAAGGGTGGGCCTCATGGACTCTTGTTAATATGAAAGAAATGAATTTATCAGGTAAGTTCTTACATAAATTATGTTTTCTTTCATGTAATTAACAAGAGTCCATGAGCTAGTGACGTATGGGATAATGACTACCCAAGATGTGGATCTTTCCACACAAGAGTCACTAGAGAGGGAGGGATAAAATAAAGACAGCCAATTCCTGCTGAAAATAATCCACACCCAAAATAAAGTTTAACAAAAAACATAAGCAGAAGATTCAAACTGAAACCGCTGCCTGAAGAACTTTTCTACCAAAAACTGCTTCAGAAGAAGAAAATACATCAAAATGGTAGAATTTAGTAAAAGTATGCAAAGAGGACCAAGTTGCTGCTTTGCAGATCTGGTCAACCGAAGCTTCATTCCTAAACGCCCAGGAAGTAGATACTGACCTAGTAGAATGAGCTGTAATTCTCTGAGGCGGAATTTTACCCGACTCAACATAGGCAAGATGAATTAAAGATTTCAACCAAGATGCCAAAGAAATGGCAGAAGCTTTCTGGCCTTTCCTAGAACCGGAAAAGATAACAAATAGACTAGAAGTCTTACGGAAAGATTTCGTAGCTTCAACATAATATTTCAAAGCTCTAACAACATCCAAAGAATGCAACGATTTCTCCTTAGAATTCTTAGGATTAGGACATAATGAAGGAACCACAATTTCTCTACTAATGTTGTTGGAATTCACAACTTTAGGTAAAAATTCAAAAGAAGTTCGCAACACCGCCTTATCCTGATGAAAAATCAGAAAAGGAGACTCACAAGAAAGAGCAGATAATTCAGAAACTCTTCTAGCAGAAGAGATGGCCAAAAGGAACAAAACTTTCCAAGAAAGTAATTTAATGTCCAATGAATACATAGGTTCAAACGGAGGAGCTTGAAGAGCTCCCAGAACCAAATTCAAACTCCAAGGAGGAGAAATTGACTTAATGACAGGTTTTATACGAACCAAAGCTTGTACAAAACAATGAATATCAGGAAGAATAGCAATCTTTCTGTGAAAAAGAACAGAAAGAGCGGAGATTTGTCCTTTCAAAGAACTTGCGGACAAACCCTTATCTAAACCATCCTGAAGAAACTGTAAAATTCTCGGTATTCTAAAAGAATGCCAAGAAAAATGATGAGAAAGACACCAAGAAATATAAGTCTTCCAGACTCTATAATATATCTCTCGAGATACAGATTTACGAGCCTGTAACATAGTATTAATCACGGAGTCAGAGAAACCTCTTTGACCAAGAATCAAGCGTTCAATCTCCATACCTTTAAATTTAAGGATTTCAGATCCGGATGGAAAAAAGGACCTTGTGACAAGGTCTGGTCTTAACGGAAGAGTCCATGGTTGGCAAGATGCCATCCGGACAAGATCCGCATACCAAAACCTGTGAGGCCATGCCGGAGCTATTAGCAGAACAAACGAGCATTCCCTCAGAATCTTGGAGATTACTCTTGGAAGAAGAACTAGAGGCGGAAAGATATAGGCAGGATGATACTTCCAAGGAAGTGATAATGCATCCACTGCCTCCGCCTGAGGATCCCGGGATCTGGACAGATACCTGGGAAGTTTCTTGTTTAGATGAGAGGCCATCAGATCTATCTCTGGGAGCCCCCACATTTGAACAATCTGAAGAAATACCTCTGGGTGAAGAGACCATTCGCCCGGATGCAACGTTTGGCGACTGAGATAATCCGCTTCCCAATTGTCTACACCTGGGATATGAACCGCAGAGATTAGACAGGAGCTGGATTCCGCCCAAACCAAAATTCGAGATACTTCTTTCATAGCCAGAGGACTGTGAGTCCCTCCTTGATGATTGATGTATGCCACAGTTGTGACATTGTCTGTCTGAAAACAAATGAACGATTCTCTCTTCAGAAGAGGCCAAAACTGAAGAGCTCTGAAAACTGCACGGAGTTCCAAGATATTGATCGGTAATCTCACCTCCTGAGATTCCCAAACTCCTTGTGCCGTCAGAGATCCCCACACAGCTCCCCAACCTGTGAGACTTGCATCTGTTGAAATTACAGTCCAGGTCGGAAGAACAAAAGAAGCCCCCTGAATTAAACGAAGGTGATCTGTCCACCACGTTAGAGAGTGTCGAACAATCGGTTTTAAAGATATTAATTGATATATCTTCGTGTAATCCCTGCACCATTGGTTCAGCATACAGAGCTGAAGAGGTCGCATGTGAAAACGAGCAAAGGGGATCGCGTCCGATGCAGCAGTCATAAGACCTAGAATTTCCATGCATAAGGCTACCGAAGGGAATGATTGAGACTGAAGGTTTCGACAAGCTGTAATCAATTTTAGACGTCTCTTGTCTGTTAAAGACAGAGTCATGGACACTGAATCTATCTGAAAACCCAGAAAGGTTACCCTTGTTTGAGGAATCAAAGAACTTTTTGGTAAATTGATCCTCCAACCATGATCTTGAAGAAACAACACAAGTCGATTCGTATGAGACTCTGCTAAATGTAAAGACTGAGCAAGTACCAAGATATCGTCCAAATAAGGAAATACCACAATACCCTGTTCTCTGATTACAGACAGAAGGGCACCGAGAATCTTTGTGAAAATTCTTGGAGCTGTAGCAAGGCCAAACGGTAGAGCCACAAATTGGTAATGCTTGTCTAGAAAAGAGAATCTCAGGAACTGATAATGATCTGGATGAATCGGAATATGCAGATATGCATCCTGTAAATCTATTGTGGACATATAATTCCCTTGCTGAACAAAAGGCAATATAGTCCTTACAGTTACCATCTTGAACGTTGGTATCCTTACATAACGATTCAATAATTTTAGATCCAGAACTGGTCTGAAGGAATTCTCCTTCTTTGGTACAATGAAGAGATTTGAATAAAACCCCATCCCCTGTTCCGGAACTGGAACTGGCATAATTACTCCAGCCAACTCTAGATCTGAAACACAATTCAGAAATGCTTGAGCTTTCACTGGATTTACTGGGACATGGGAAAGAAAAAATCTCTTTGAAGGAGGTCTCATCTTGAAACCAATTCTGTACCCTTCTGAAACAATGTTCTGAATCCAAAGATTGTGAACAGAATTGATCCAAATTTCTTTGAAAAAACGTAACCTGCCCCCTACCAGCTGAACTGGAATGAGGGCCGTACCTTCATGTGAACTTAGAAGCAGGCTTTGCCTTTCTAGCAGGCTTGGATTTATTCCAGACTGGAGATGGTTTCCAAACTGAAACTGCTCCTGAGGACGAAGGATCAGGCTTTTGTTCTTTGTTGAAACGAAAGGAACGAAAACGATTGTTAGCCCTGTTTTTACCTTTAGACTTTTTATCCTGTGGTAAAAAAGTTCCTTTCCCACCAGTAACAGTTGAAATAATAGAATCCAACTGAGAACCAAATAATTTGTTTCCCTGGAAAGAAATGGAAAGTAGAGTTGATTTAGAAGCCATATCAGCATTCCAGGTCTTAAGCCATAAAGCTCTTCTGGCTAAGATAGCCAGAGACATAAACCTAACATCAACTCTAATAATATCAAAAATGGCATCACAGATGAAATTATTAGCATGCTGGAGAAGAATAATAATATCATGAGAATCACGATTTGTTACTTGTTGCGCTAGAGTTTCCAACCAAAAAGTTGAAGCTGCAGCAACATCAGCCAATGATATAGCAGGTCTAAGAAGATTACCTGAACATAGATAAGCTTTTCTTAGAAAAGATTCAATTTTTCTATCTAAAGGATCCTTAAACGAGGTACCATCTGACGTAGGAATGGTAGTACGTTTAGCAAGGGTAGAAATAGCCCCATCAACTTTAGGGATTTTGTCCCAAAATTCTAACCTGTCAGGCGGAACAGGATATAATTGCTTAAAACGTTTAGAAGGAGAAAATGAATTACCCAATTTATCCCATTCCTTGGAAATTACAGCAGAAATAGCATTAGGAACAGGAAAGACTTCTGGAATAACCGCAGGAGCTTTAAAAACCTTATCCAAACGTATAGAATTAGTATCAAGAGGACTAGAATCCTCTATTTCTAAAGCAATTAGTACTTCTTTAAGTAAAGAGCGAATAAATTCCATCTTAAATAAATATGAAGATTTATCAGCATCAATCTCTGAGATAGAATCCTCTGAACCAGAAGAGTCCAAAGAATCAGAATGATGGTGTTCATTTAAAAATTCATCTGTAGAGAGAGAAGATTTAAAAGACTTTTTACGTTTACTAGAAGGAGAAATAACAAACAAAGCCTTCTTTATGGATTCAGAAACAAAATCTCTTATGTTATCAGGAACATTCTGCACCTTAGATGTTGAGGGAACTGCAACAGGCAATGGTACATCACTAAAGGAAATATTATCTGCTTTAACAAGTTTGTCATGACAATTATTACAAACAACAGCTGGAGGAATAGCTACCAAAAGTTTACAGCAGATACACTTAGCTTTGGTAGATCCAGCAGGCAGTGGTTTTCCTGTAGTATCTTCTGGCTCAGATGCAACGTGAGACATCTTGCAATATGTAAGAGAAAAAACAACATATAAAGTAAAATAGATCAAATTCCTTATAAGACAGTTTCAGGAATGGGAAAAAAATGCCAAACATCAAGCTTCTAGCAACCAGAAGCAAATGAAAAATGAGACTGAAATAATGTGGAGACAAAAGCGACGCCCATATTTTTTAGCGCCAAATAAGACGCCCACATTATTTGGCGCCTAAATGCTTTTGGCGCCAAAAATGACGCCACATCCGGAACGCCGACATTTTTGGCGCAAAATAACGTCAAAAAATGACGCAACTTCCGGCGACACGTATGACGCCGGAAACGGAAAAGAATTTTTGCGCCAAAAAAGTCTGCGCCAAGAATGACGCAATAAAATGAAGCATTTTCAGCCCCCGCGAGCCTAACAGCCCACAGGGAAAAAAGTCAAATTTTTGAGGTAAGAAAAAATATGATAATTCAATGCATAATCCCAAATATGAAACTGACTGTCTGGAAATAAGGAAAGTTGAACATTCTGAGTCAAGGCAAATAAATGTTTGAATACATATATTTAGAACTTTATAAATAAAGTGCCCAACCATAGCTTAGAGTGTCACAGAAAATAAGACTTACTTACCCCAGGACACTCATCTACATGTTTGTAGAAAGCCAAACCAGTACTGAAACGAGAATCAGTAGAGGAAATGGTAAATATAAGAGTATATCGTCGATCTGAAAAGGGAGGTAAGAGATGAATCTCTACGACCGATAACAGAGAACCTTATGAAATAGACCCCGTAGAAGGAGATCACTGCATTCAATAGGCAATACTCTCTTCACATCCCTCTGACATTCACTGCACGCTGAGAGGAAAACCGGGCTCCAACTTGCTGCGGAGCGCATATCAACGTAGAATCTAGCACAAACTTACTTCACCACCTCCCTTGGAGGCAAAGTTTGTAAAACTGATTTGTGGGTGTGGTGAGGGGTGTATTTATAGGCATTTTAAGGTTTGGGAAACTTTGCCCCTCCTGGTAGGAATGTATATCCCATACGTCACTAGCTCATGGACTCTTGTTAATTACATGAAAGAAATACACGTTATACTGAAAGGAATAAAAGGAAATTAGCTTTTTATTGTATTTTTGCTCCAGGATGTTTACTTTAAACATTTGAGTTTAACCCCTATATGCCATTAGAACGTTCCTTGCCACTCTGAAAGCGCTGGGCTTTAAAGCCCTTAGGACGGCATGGAACATCCTAACTTTTGCGGCCTTCTGCTCCCTCCTGGTATAAACAGGGCCGCCACTAGAAATTTTGGGGCCCCTTACTTAACCATTGATCAGCCCACCCCTCCTTTGACATGTGCAACTTTTGACCAAGAGACTAAAACGTATATGCACTTTATTCTTAAGTGTAGTCAAACTTTGAAATGTTGTAAAGGTAGAAACACACAGTCACACTCATACACTGAAACACACACTCACACATAAGGATTCACATATAGATACTCTAGCAGACACGCAAAGAAACACACAAATACACTCAGGCACAGACACCCAAACAGACACTCAGTACTTGTTTAGATTGACCTGACAAGTAATGAGGTAGACTACAGTTTTGGCAAAAAAAAAAAGGAGATTTACAAGATTATCTTTTTGTCAAGGAAGATGCCAACTATATGATGACAACAGCATGCCGTGGCTGAAAGGAAGGGCCCTGAACTGCCTAAACAATAATTTAAAGGTAAAGTGGTGGATTGGTGACTTCCGGAAAGGTCTCATTAGTCTCAAAGTCTGTAGAAATATGTGAATAATCAGTAGTAAGGTAAAAATGTCCTAAAAAGGAACAGACAATGGACACCCACACACAAACTAAAACTTGAACATATACCCAAGGAAACACCGACAGAGACAGCCTCAGAAAACACACAAAGACATACACACAGAGACACCCACAGAAAACACACAAAGACATACATACACACACCCTCACTGAGACATCCACAGAAAACACACATACACATTCACAGACACCAACAGAAAACACACAAAGACATACACACACACACCCTCACTGATACATCCACAGAAAATGCACAAAGACAGACACACAAACCCTACCAGAGAGATCCACAGAAAAAAATACATACACACTCATAGAGACACCAACAAAAGCACAAAGACACAAACACAGACACCCACAGAAACACTCACAGGAGTTAAAAATTCTGCACATTGAGAATTGTGCCATCTCCTAAATCAACAGTATGTGACATGCAAGATAAAAAAATAGCACAAATTAAGAGATCACTTTATAAAGAATCATATTTGTTAATGTGCAAACAAAAATACTTTTATGAATTCAAAATTGTACAATATTGATCTGCCAGAATGGGTAGATGAAGAAGTACTTTTGAAAGGTTGACATATGTTTGGGGTTTTTACCCCCCTACCCCATTTTCCCCAACTAAGAGCACCACTTCAAATCTGGTGTACAAATGTTCCCATCTGTCAGCTGTATAGATTTTGAAATTGCTGTACTGTTGGAACCATAAACTGTGGCACTAGGTCTCATACCATTAAATCTGATTAAATGCAGGATTTAGGCTTGTTTGTATGTATTTCAAAATTAAGTCAGCTGTAGTGTAAACTGAACAGTGTTAAGTTAACCTGTCTCATTTCAAACACTAAGCAATCTTAGTCTGAGAGTATAACATTTTATTCAGGTGTAAATATCTTAGATAAAATGCCTCCTGGCATCTGGAAAGTCCTTGCATAAAGGGGCAGTAAACTGGAATGTAATATATATATATATATATATATATATATATATATATATAAATCATATCTGCCAAAAGGCACCTACCATTTGTGTATTGAGGAGGAAACATTTCTGCATGGTTTTAAATATAAAATATAGAATGTCTACAGCATTGTCAACTAATCATAAATACACTGCAGCATATTGCTAAATGTGTTTTTATGGCCCCCTGGCCCTATCACACAACTACCACACTGAAGTTACAATCTGAAATTACACAAATAAATAAAAAAAACATTTACTAAGTAAGTCCTACCTATTCTGCAAATTAAAGAGATCTGCCGTCTGACTGAAGTGCCAAGTCTGTCTCACATTGTGCATTGTGGTTTAGTGCACACTCAGAAATCCTCTCAAATGCTAAAGTTTTACTCCTTGTAATAACATTTCCCACGCTCAATAGCACTCTGCTGTAGCGCCCTCTGGTGGCTGCCAAAATGTAAACATTTTTTTTTTTTAAATAATAGTTGTGTTTGCCTCATGGGGCCCCCTGACAGGAGTCACCCTATTCACCCCCTGATGGCAGCCCTGGGTATAAACTCTGGTGAATCCGACATGGGTAAGTGTCTAGCAACTCAGTCAGTCCCCCCAGGAGCCAGTGAGCGCCATTTTGAGTCACATGATTGCAGTGACGATCATGTGACTTCCTTTTGGCACTTTTGTTTGCATTCTCAACTTGGACAGTTACAGTATCTCCGTCCTGAAGGGGTTAATGGTCTGTGATTTTACTTCGAGATTTCTGCTTGTCCCTATTGCTGAGCTTGTCACACATGGCAATACAAGTAACCGAATGCTCTGTCTGCATCATAAATCTTTCATTCTGACTTCTATATCCCTTTAATAAAAGTGAGATCCAAGGTCAATATGGTGAGAAGAGACCTCAATAAGCATTAAGTAATAAAACATGTGTCAGGTTGTCTCATATTTAAAAGGAAATATCTTGAATTAAACAGACAGATTACTAAATTATTTTCTATCATGTATAGAATAGAGGGGCAGTTAAAAACCTAGTAAAACATCTTTTGTGGGTATAAAAAGGGACATGAAACCCAAATATTTTCTTTCATGATTCAGATAGAGAAGCAATTGTAAGCAACTTTCTAATTTACTACTATTATAATTTTTTCTTGCTTCTCTTGCTATTTTTATTTGAAAAGCAGGAATGTAAAGCTTAGGAGCCACCTGCTGATTGGTGGCTAAATGTAGCCATCAATCAGCAAGCAATACCCAGGGTGCTGAAACAAAAAACATAATTTATGTAAGAACTTACCTGATAAATTCATTTCTTTCATATTAGCAAGAGTCCATGAGCTAGTGACGTATGGGATATACATTCCTACCAGGAGGGGCAAAGTTTCCCAAACCTTAAAATGCCTATAAATACACCCCTCACCACACCCACAAATCAGTTTAACGAATATCCAAGAAGTGGGGTGATAAGACAAAAGTGCGAAAGCATAAAAAATAAGGAATTGGAATAATTGTGCTTTATACAAAAAAATCATAACCACCACAAAAAAGGGTGGGCCTCATGGACTCTTGCTAATATGAAAGAAATGAATTTATCAGGTAAGTTCTTACATAAATTATGTTTTCTTTCATGTAATTAGCAAGAGTCCATGAGCTAGTGACGTATGGGATAATGACTACCCAAGATGTGGATCTTTCCACGCAAGAGTCACTAGAGAGGGAGGGATAAAATAAAGACAGCCAATTCCTGCTGAAAATAATCCACACCCAAAATAAAGTTTAAAGAAAACATAAGCAGAAGATTCAAACTGAAACCGCTGCCTGAAGTACTTTTCTACCAAAAACTGCTTCAGAAGAAGAAAACACATCAAAATGGTAGAATTTAGTAAAAGTATGCAAAGAGGAACCAAGTAGCTGCTTTGCAAATCTGAACAACCGAAGCTTCATTCCTAAACGCCCAGGAAGTAAAAACTGACCTAGTAGAATGAGCTGTAATCCTTTTGAGGCAGAGTTTTACCCGACTCGACATAGGCATGATGAATTAAAGATTTCAACCAAGATGCCAAAGAAATGGCAGAAGCTTTCTGGCCTTTTCTAGAACCAGAAAAGATGAAAAATAGACTAGAAGTCTTTCGGAAAGACTTAGTAGCTTCAACATAATATTTCAAAGCTCTAACAACATCCAAAGAATGCAATGATTTCTCCTTAGAATTCTTAGGATTAGGACATAATGAAGGAACCACAATTTCTCTACTAATGTTGTTAGAATACACAACCTTAGGTAAAAATTCAAAAGAAGTTCGCAACACCGCCTTATCCTGATGAAAAATCAGAAAAGGAGACTCACAAGAAAGAGCAGATAATTCAGAGACTCTTCTGGCAGAAGAGATGGCCAAAAGAAACAAAACTTTCCAAGAAAGAAGTTTAATGTCCAATGAATGCATGGGTTCAAAAGGAGGAGCTAGAAGAGCCCCCAGAACCAAATTCAAACTCCAAGGAGGAGAAATTGACTGAATGACAGGTTTTATATGAACCAAGTCTTGTACAAAACAATGAATATCAGGAAGATTAGCAATCTTTCTGTGAAAAAGAACAGAAAGGGCAGAGATTTGTCCTGTCAAGAAACTTGCGGACAAACCTTTATCTAAACCATCCTGAAGAAACTGTAAAAATTCTCGGAATTCTAAAAGAATGCCTGGAAAAATGATGAGAAGACACCAAGAAATATAAGTCTTCCAGACTCTATAATATATCTCTCTAGATACAGATTTACGAGCCTGTAACATAGTATTAATCACAGAGTCAGAGAAACCTCTTTGACCAAGAATCAAGCGTTCAATCTCCATACCCTTAAATTGAAAGATTTGAGATCCTGATGGAAAAAAGGACCTTGCGACAGAAGGTCTGGTCTTAACGGAAGAGCCCACGGTTGGCAAGAGGTCATCCGAAAAAGATCCGTCCATGCTGGAGCTACCAGCAGAACAAACGAGCATTCCTTCAGAATCTTGGAGATTACTCTTGGAAAAAGAACTAGAGGCGGAGAGATATAGGCAGGATGATACTTCCAAGGAAGTGATAATGCATTCACTGCCTCCGCCTGAGGATCCCGGGATCTGAACAGATACCTGGGAAGTTTCTTGTTTAGATGAGAAGCCATCAGATCTATTTCTGGAAGTTCCCACATTTGAACAATCTGAAGAAATACCTCTGGGTGAAGAGACCATTCGCCCGGATACAACGTTTGACGACTGAGATAATCCGCTTCCCAATTGTCTATACCTGGGAAATGAACCGCAGAGATTAGACAGGAGCTGGATTCCGCCCAAACCATAATTCGAGATACTTCTTTCATAGCCAGAGGACTGTGAGTCCCTCCTTGATGATTGATGTATGCCACAGTTGTGACATTGTCTGTTTGAAAACAAATGAACGACTCTCTCTTCAGAAGAGGCCAAGACTGAAGAGCTCTGAAAATTGCACAGAGTTCCAAAATATTGATCGGTAATCTCACCTCCTGAGATTCCCAAACCCCTTGTGCCGTCAGAGACCCCCACACAGCTCCCCAACCTGTAAGACTTGCATCTGTTGAAATTACAGTCCAGGTCGGAAGAACAAAAGAAGCCCCCTGAACTAAACGATGGTGATCTGTCCACCACGTCAGAGAGTGTCGTACAATCGGTTTTAAAGATATTAATTGAGATATCTTTGTGTAATCCCTGCACCATTGGTTCAGCATACAGAGCTGAAGAGGTCGCATGTGAAAATGAGCAAAGGAGATCGCGTCCGATGCAGCAGTCATAAGACCTAAAATTTCCATGCATAAGGCTACCAAAGGGAATGATTGTGACTGAAGGTTTTGACAAGCTGATATCAATGTTAGACTTCTCTTGTCTGACAAAGACAGAGTCATAGACACTGAATCTATCTGGAAACCTAAAAAGGTTACCCTTGTCTGAGGAATCAATGAACTTTTTGGTAAATTGATCCTCCAACCATGATCTTGAAGAAACAACACAAGTCGATTCGTATGAGATTCTGCTAAATGTGAAGACTGAGCAAGTACCAAGATATCGTCCAAATAAGGAAATACCAATACCCTGTTCTCTGATTACAGACAGAAGGGCACCGAGAACCTTTGTAAAAATTCTTGGAGCTGATGCTAGGCCAAACGGTAGAGCCACAAAACTGGTAATGCTTGTCTAAAAAAGAGAATCTCAGAAACTAAAAGTGATCTGGATGAATCGGAATATGCAGATATGCATCCTGTAAATCTATTGTAGACATATAATGCCCTTGCTAAACAAAAGGCAGGATAGTCCTTACAGTTACCATCTTGAATGTTGGTATCCTTACATAACGATTCAATATTGATAGATCCGGAACTGGTCTGAAGGAATTGACCTTCTTTGGTACAATGAAGAGATAGAATAAAACCCCAGCCCCTGTTCCAGAACTGGAACTGGCATAATTACTCCAGCCAACTCTAGATCTGAAACACATTTCAGAAATGCTTGAGCCTTTGCTGGGACACGGGAAAGAAAAAAATCTCTTTGCAGGAGGCCTTAACTTGAAGCCAATTCTGTACCCTTCTGAAACAATGTTCTGAAACCAGAGATTGTGAACGGAATTGATCCAAATTTCTTTGAAAAAAACGTAAACTGCCCCATACCAGCTGAGCTGGAATGAGGGCCGTACCTTCATGGGGACTTAGGAGCTGGCTTTGGGTTTCTATAAGGCTTGGATATATTCCAAAGTGAAGATGGTTTCCAAACTGATACCGCTCCTGAGGATGAAGGATCAGGCTTTTGTTCCTTGTTGTGATGAAAGGAACGAAAACGATTATTAGACCTAAATTTACCTTAGATTTTTTATCCTGTGGTAAAAAAGTTCCCTTCCTTCCAGTAACAGTTGAGATAAAAGAATCCAACTGAGAACCGAATAATTTATTACCCTGGAAAGAAAGGGATAGCAAAGTTGACTTAGAAGACATATCAGCATTCCAAGTTTTAAGCCATAAAGCTCTTCTAGCTAAAATAGTTAGAGACATATACCTGACATCAACTCTAATGATATCAAAGATGGCATCACAAATAAAATAATTAGCATGTTATAGAAGAATAATAATGCTATGAGAATTATGATCTGTTACTTGTTGCGCTAAAGCTTCTAACCAAAAAGTTGAAGCTGCAGCAACATCCGCTAAAAAATATAGCAGGAGTAGAGACAGCCCCATTAACCTTAGGGATTTTGTCCCAAACTCTAATCTGTCAGATGGCACAGGATATAATTGCTTAAAACGTTTAGAAGGAGTAAATGAATTACCCAAATTATTCCATTACCTGGAAATTACTTCAGAAATAGCATCAGGGACAGGAAACACTTCTTGAATAACTACAGGAGATTTAAAAAACTTATTTAAACGTTTAGTTTTAGTATCAAGAGGACCAGAATCCTCTATTTCTAATGCAATTAATACTTCTTTAAATAAAGAATGAATAAATTCCATCTTGAACAAATACAAAGATTTATCAGCATCAACCTCTGAGACAGAAACCTCTGAACCAGAAGAACCATTATCAGTATCAGAATGATGATGTTCATTTAAAAATTCATCTGAAAAAAAGAGAAGTTTTAAAAGACTTTTATGTATACTAGAAGGAGAAATAACAGACATAGCCTTCTTAATGGATTTAGAAACAAAATCTCTTATGTTATCAGGAACACTCTGAGTATTAGATGTTGACGGAACAGCAACAGGTAATGTAACAGTACTAAAGGAAATTTTATCTGCATTAACAAGTTTGTCATAACATTTAATACAAACAACAGCTGAAGGAACAGATACCAAAAGTGATACACTTAGCTTTGGTAGCTCCAGCACCGGGCAGCGATTTTCCTGAAGTAACTTCTGACTCAGTTGCAACGTGGAACATCTTGCAATATGTAATAGAAAAAACAACATATAAAGCAAAATTGATCAAATTCCTTAAATGACAGTTTCAGGAATGGGAAAAAAATGCCAGTGAACAAGCTTCTAGCAACCAGAAGCAATAAATAATGAGACTTAAATAATGTAAAGACAAAAGTGACGCCCATATTTTATTTTTTTTAGCGCCAAATAAGACGCCCACATTATTTGGCGCCAAAAATGACGCCACATCCGGAACGCTGACACTTTTGACGCAAAAGAACGTCAAAAATGACGCAACTTCCGGCGACACGTATGACGCCGGAAACAGAAAAAAATTTTGCGCCAAAAAAGTCCGCGCCAAGAATGACGCAATAAAATGAAGCATTTTCAGCCCCCGCGAGCCTAACAGCCCACAGGGAAAAAGTCAAATTTTTTAAGGTAAGAAAAAATGATTGATTCAAATGCATTATCCCAAATATGAAACTGACTGTCTGAAAATAAGGAATGTTGAACATCCTGAGTCAAGGCAAATAAATGTTTGAATACATATATTTAGAACTTTATAAATAAAGTGCCCAACCATAGCTTAGAGTGTCACAGAAAATAAGACTTACTTACCCCAGGACACTCATCTACATGTTGTAGAAAGCCAAACCAGTACTGAAACGAAAATCAGCAGAGGTAATGGTATATATATAAGAGTATATCGTCGATCTGAAAAGGGAGGTAAGAGATGAATCTCTACGACCGATAACAGAGAACCTATGAAATAGACCCCGTAGAAGGAGATCATTGCATTCAAATAGGCAATACTCTCCTCACATCCCTCTGACATTCACTGCACGCTGAGAGGAAAACCGGGCTCCAACCTGCTGCGGAGCGCATATCAACGTAGAATCTAGCACAAACTTACTTCACCACCTCCATAGGAGGCAAAGTTTGTAAAACTGATTTGTGGGTGTGGTGAGGGGTGTATTTATAGGCATTTTAAGGTTTGGGAAACTTTGCCCCTCCTGGTAGGAATGTATATCCCATACGTCACTAGCTCATGGACTCTTGCTAATTACATGAAAGAAATGGTCCGTGTCTTAAGCTTTCATTCCTGCTTTTTCTAATAGATAGCAAGAAAAAAGTATAATAGGAGTAAATTAGAGAGTTGCTTACAATTGCTGCTTTACCTGAATCATGAATGAAAACATTTGGGTTTCATGTCCCTTTAAAGTTTAATTTTGACCTCACTGTCCCTTTAATAGGTAAAGATTTCTCATCTTAAGTTTCTACTTATTTGAAGGCTAATAAAGTGCTGAGGTTTATTACAAGGTGACAGGTGGTACAAATATGTTGTTTGGCATTTCGTCTCTTCTGCAGATTCCGGATGTTCTCTGATAAAGCACAGATATGTTCCTACCTGGTACTGTGGGTTATTACAAGCAATAGAAATGATTAGAAATAACCTCCTGAAGATGGTATCTTGACTTGTGCGCAGTGAAAACATTTGTTTCGTTTCGGACCAATTCAGATTTTTTCGAATTTCGGATTCTGATCGTTTTGAATTCGGATACATTTAGATGTATTTGTTTCGGATTTCGATAATTCAATACTATTTTGAATTCGAATGTAGCATTCAAATTCGATAACATTTATTAAACACAGTTGTAAACTAGAAATACTATTTCGAATTCTAATGTTACAATCAAATTTGAATATTCCATTTTGAATGTAACGAATAAATCCAAACTAATTTGGATTTATTCCGTACAAATGCATTCAGATTAGTTTAGTTTTGTTGCTAGGGTAATTCGGAAATTCGAATCGATCCGAATTCGTCCGAATTTCAATTTGTCTAGTAATTTCTTTTTGGGGTCTAAACTTGTATATGTTAGTCCTACTGCAACATCTCACTGGGACCTTAAAGGGATATGAAACCCAAATTGTTTCTTTCATGGTTCAGAAATAACTCTCCAATTTACTTCTATCATTTAATTTGCTTTTTCTTTATCTAGATTAGCTCAGGAGCACAAAAGAACCTAGGTTCTAGCTGCTGATTGGTGGCTGCATATATATACACTGATTGTCATTGGCTCACCCTAGTTAGAAACCAGTAGTGCAGTGCTGCTCCTTCAACAAATGATACAAAGAGAATGAAGCAAATTTGATACTAGAAGTAAATTTGAAAGTTGATTACAATTGTATGTTCTACCTTAAAGGGACACTGAACCCAAATTTTTTCTTTCGTGATTCAGATAGAGCATGAAATTTTAAGCAACTTTCTAATTTACTCCTATTATCACATTTTCTTTATTCTCTTGGTATCTTTATTTGAAATGCAAGAATCTAAGTTTAGATGCCGGCCCATTTTTGGTGAACAACCTGGGTTGTCCTTGCTGATTGGTGGAAAAAATTAATCCACCAATCAAAAAATGCTGTCCAGAGTTCTTAACCCACAAAAGCTTAGATAGGTTTTTTTCAAATAAAGATAGCAAGAGAATGAAGAAAAATTGATAATAGGAGTAAATTAGAAAGTTGCTTAAAATTGCATGCTCTATCTGAATCACAAAAGAAAAAAATTGGGTTCAGTGTCCCTTTAATCATGAAAGACATTTTTTGGGTTTCATGTCCTTTTAACATATAATGACCCTAAGTTCCAGTCTGCTTGTGGCTTTATCCGTACAGTTCTGGACAGATGATGGGGCCCTTAAAGGGACAGTCAAGTAAAAACTTTCATGATTTTAATAGGGTATGTAATTTTAAACAACTTTCCAATTTACTTTTACTACCAATTTTGCTTTGTTCTCTTGGTATTCTTAGTTGAAAGCTAAATCTAGTAGGTTTGTATGCTAATTTCTTAGACCTTGAAGGCCGCCTCTAATCTGAAAGCATTTTGACAATTTTTCAACAAAAATTCTGGTGTTTACTGTCCCTTTAATCTTGTTGCGGAGGTTTGAAACGTTGTTGTTGTTTTGTCTACTGAAGAATATATATTGGATAAATCTGACAATAATTGGAATTGCTACACAAGTGCTGTAAAGTATTATTGAAGTTTTACTGTGTTTTTGTGCAAACGGATGTGTTTCTCAGCTGTAGACCATTCCTTAGCGCTCCCACTTATCTCAGCTTTCACCAGGATAATGAATTTATTCACAACTATTTTCTCTCTTCTACCAAAGAAAGATTTAAAAAAAAATATTAATGGGACATAAAGTCACGAGAATGAAGCAAATTTGTAAAATGCTCTATCTGAATCATGAAAGTTTAATCTCTATCTTTACTGTTCCTTTAATTTGGTCTGGAGTTCTTAAAGGGACATCCAATCTCAAATATAGCATTTTGTTCATAGTTATATGAATACTTGTTCAGACCTATGATATGCTGTCTATTTACAGGCTATGCTATGGGATCTTATACCAAGCAAGAATTGTATCTTTAAATAATAAATCTAATATGCGCAGGTAATTGTCTGTTTACAAGAAGGTCAAATAGTAAAGATAATGATAAGATGCAGATTCCTCTAACAATATGCCTGAAAATTAATAAAGTATTTAAATAATTCTTCCAGTTATAGTGTTACTGTAACCCATTGAAATTGATCATTTAAACAAAAACATAAATTATGCTAACCTAATAATTTTCTTTTCTTCTGATGGAAAGAGTCCACAGCTGCATTCATTACTTTTGGGAAATAAGAACCTGGCCACCAGGAGGAGGCAAAGACACCCCAGCCAAAGGCTTAAATACTCCTCCCACTCCCCTCATCCCCCAGTCATTCTGCCGAGGAACAAAGAAACAGTAGAAGAAATATCAGGGTGAAAAGGTGCCAGAAGAATATAAGGACACCCCACATAAAATTATGGGGCGGGGAGCTGTGGACTCTTTCCATCAGAAGAAAATTATCAGGTAAGCATAATTTATGTTTTCATCTTAAATGGAAAGAGTCCACAGCTGCATTCATTACTTTTGGGAAAACAATACCCAAGCTATAGAGGACACTGAATGCCAATACGGGAGGGTACAATAGGCAGCCCATACTGAGGGCACCAGGCCTGAACCTCTCCCCAATAAAAAATACTGCTTCGTCCGAAGCCGAGAACATTTTTTCTTCTTTTTTTTTTTTTTAAAGGAAAAGCCCCAAGGAAACTGACTCACAGCTAGTCCAGAGCCAAACTAGAGACCGCAAAACGAACTTGAATGAGTCAACAGTCCACCAAGAGACACCGTCGCCCAACAGATGGTCCCCCACCTCACACCCTTCACAAATGAAGGGGATACCAGCCGAAACCCCCAAGGGGACGAGGCAAGGAGAACAGAGGAACCGAAAGGTCCCTTAATACAAAAAAAAGAACACCACCAAGAGTGGGCCCAGCTCACAGAGACCCAAATGGACCCAAACAGGGAAAGGAGGCCACGCCTATACAAGCAAAACTCGGGATAAGACCGGGCACAGAGACAGAACAGACGTCTCTCCAACATCCTGCAAGCATGGAATGCAACTGAAGAAGCAAAGTCCTCCCAGCGTCTGAACATAGAATACCAAAGTATTCAACCATGAAAAGTGTGTAATAGACCCAGGCGAAAAAACTCCAAGTATGAAAACACAGAGTCCATAACAGGACGACACAGAGGGTGCTTGCGAGGAAGAAGAGGCAGTCAAGCAAGAGACAGACTGCAAAAGCAACCCTCAGACAGAGACCACGCTCCAGGCAACCTAAGCCACTGGAGCTACCCACAGGTCCCTAAAAAGGGGAACACAAAGCCTCCATCGAGGTCCCCCAAGAAGGAGAGAATACCCTCAGAACCCGAAGGAAGAGTAAACCCACTTCTGAAATCAATGGAGCAAGGTGAATGAAAATCTATATCCTAGCAGACTGAGCTAAGAGGATAGACTCAACAAGCTCACACATCAAAAGGAGACTGCGATCCGAATGCAGCATCTTAGACCGCTCGGTCATCCTGATCTGCAGACCCACACCCAGTTGGACCAACCCAGCCTCAGGGATCCAAGACAGGTGAACAAAAGAATCCTGAAACTGGTACAGGAACAAGCTTAAAGATTGCACAGCCATCCCCACAGAGAACAAGTACAACCCGACTCTGAAAACAGGCAAGGCCATAGACCTAAGGATCTATTAAAACATAGGCCCAGCAAGTCTGACTTGGAGCCAGCAAGACCTCAGGGGGAACCAATCCCACCTTTCTACCTCCCGACCAGGAGAAGCCCCAAGAAAGGACTCTATATCCATAGGGAGGCGAATATCCCCGAAAGGGATGAGAGCGAAAGGGCAACAACTGTCCTCAAGGCCCAAAGCCACCAGCTAATGGGAAAATAAATTCCCAACACAAAAGTCCTAGAAAAGGACCCACCTACAAGTAGCTTGCCAAGCAGAGGCACAGCCAACCCATTCGCCTGCAAAGCAGGGAATCCACAGGTAATCTGGCAAGCTGATCAGGGGAATGCTACCCTAAGGCACACCAGAAATTGGACATCCAGCGTCAGCAGCTGGGTATGAACCAACAATCCTTGAGGCGCAAGCCACACACAGGAGTAAAAAATACTCCGAAAACCTGGCCAACCATGACCAGGTTAGGTAGATGGACCAAGGACATAGCCCAAGTTCCCACTACTATGGAACGTCCCGACCTGCCCTGAGATCCAAGATTCCAAAACTACCCAAGACTGGGTCAGGAAAAAAGCCAAGCAAAGCTGCAGCAACCAGAAGTCTCAGGGAGAAAAACAGGTCCGGGCACCTAATTGTTCAGGCAAACCTTACCCTAGAACTAAACACCCCAACTGGCCAAAAAGCCAGACACAAGGGATATAGACGCATATCCAGAGAATCCGGAGAGAGAGAACTCGAAAGCCCCAACCAAAGGAAGGAACCACCCGTAGCTAAAGTCCAACGCTCCAAAGAGTAAGGCTAGAAGTCATATGAAGAAACTTCTCAAAGCCTCAGGACAACCAAGGGATACCTCGAGGTAAAAAAAAATCCTACTAGCAAGTCTAGTCTCCCTATCATCTCCGCACAAGCAGAGGACACAAGGAAAAGAAATGAAAGGCACTAAGCCCACCCAGCTCCGGAAACCCCGAGCTAAACAAAGTCCCCACAGGGAACAGCTATCACCCGGAAACACAGATCCCTAGAAAGAGATCCCAGAGACAACGGAAGAAAACCCAAAGGTCTCTTATAACTCAGACAGACAGTATGCGTCAAAGAGTAAGAGCTGCATCTAGATACACTATAAACAGCTTACACGGACACCTGCAAGGTGCCAAGAGCTGCAACTGGTTTCAAACTGCAAACCTTCCGCATGCTAGACAGCTATCCTGTACAAGCTGTTGGATCAAGCCCAAAAGGACAAATCCAGAGGCCTAAAAATTAAGGCCAAACCGCTCAACTGCGGGTCTGATGAAATCAGATGTCAGATAGAGTGAGGCAGCGGAAAAACTCCCCTGCCCGGCCATCTATGACTGAAGGCTATAAGGACTGAAACAATCCTTCTCGCCTCACTGACTCACAGTTCCTCTCAAAAATGCTTAGTTTAACATGAAAAACAATGATAACCTAAGCACTCTGCACTTTTACCGAACCAGCCGAGCAGAACAGCTCCACGTGTCTGAACAGCCGCAAGACCGAACTAACCCGACAGGACCAGCCTGCACATAGGGTCCTAACCGGCAAGCTGCATAAATTCTCCCTCATTGGGGAAAAAACTGAAAACAGACATTTTTAACATAGGACTAACATGTCCAAAACAACTTCCGAAGAAGTACAAAAAAAAAAAAAAAGGAGTATCAATCCCAGAAGGTTCCCGAAAAAAACAAAAACAAATAAAAGACATCCCATCAGATATAAATAAAATAAAAGGCAACCCGGAGGTTAGCGCCCAAAAAGACACAGGCCTACCCGCAGGACCAGCCAAATGGAGCCCTGTCTTTCAAAACTGGGAAAGATCTCAAACAAATGAAAATCAGGAGATTACCTCATCCCCACATGTCTAATGAGGTGCACCATTCAAATTAGCAGACTGAAAATCCCTGTATATGGTAACGATAGGGTCATTAAATAACAGAAAAACATGTCTGAGCAATATGCGAAGGCGTGCAATCCTTTACCAAAAGGCACATCAATCAGGGACAGTTACACCCGCGGGGAACTGTAGAGGCCCTCCCCAAGGCGGAAGGCCCGGGACAATAGGGCACGAGCACATTCTCAAATAAATGTCTGGACTCTGCAGACGAACAATAGCCAACATTATGTGGAAGCGAAAACGTGCTGCAACCTCCGGGGGGAACACGCCACCCTGCATGGAGGAATCATAAACTGGGTTACCCGCATGTGTAGAAGTATAAATTGGTAGGGAACTCGCCTCTCGGAGGACGGGACCCCCAGAGGCGGATGGCTCAGCAGACCCTTGATTCCCTGAGCCCGAGGAACTAGGCACTCTCATATGGCATACGGAACAAAACTGGTTGACATGTGTTAACGAGGCCAATCCGGATTCGTCACCGGACACAGAATCTGAAATCAAAATATTCTTAGCACAGTCTCAGCATCAGAATCCTCCATAACTGGATAGAGGATATATAAGAATGGACTAAAGTAGTAAAAACAAAAACAGCACCTGACACCCCCAATGGCTGGGGCACTCACCACCTCCTATGAACAGACCCCTGCGGACTAGAAAATTTCCTTTGCCACATGGTCGGGAAGGCAGAAATGGAAAATGGAACGTAACCACGCCCGAGGAAGTGGTCCTTGAGGATTGGTACGTGAAGGGAGCATCCTTTGGATCTATTGTGGTCATGAACTGCCCTTCTTGAACGAGGGGAAGAATGGACCTATTGTCTCCCTCTTGAACGAGGGGACATTTAAAAACTTGTTTAAGCACTTCAGGTCCAAATCGGACGGAAAGTTACCTCTGTCTTTGGAACCCAGAAAAGGTTTCAATAGTATCCCAAACCTCTCACTGCGAGGTCCTGTACGAACCCAGAAAGGCTTCCCTCCTTTCTGGTCAGGAATACAGGAGAGAGGAGGAACTGCCCTTGGGTGGCTGAGACTTGAAATCTATCTTGTGACCCTGAGCTATGATCTCCAGGACCCATGGATCCTGCACGTCCCCGTACCAAGCGACTGAAAAGAGCGACAGTTTGCCCCTACACGATCCAGAAGAGGACCGTTAACCGCCTGTTCATGCCGACTTAGACTTGGCAGGCTTCTTGCTCTGCTTGGATTTATTCCAGGACTGAGCCGGCTTCCAAGAGCTCTTGGTTTGCTCAGGCTTAGCAGAGGACTGCTGACATGGGCTTTATCAAAAGGAAAAGAATGAAAATTGCCCCTTAGACTCATTCATATTCTCTTGCGGTAGAAGGGCACCCTTGCCCCCTGTGACCATGGAGATAATTGAGTCCAGGCCTGGACCAAACAAAATCATTCCCTTAACCCCTTAAGGACCAGCGACGTACCCTGTATGTCGCTGGCCTTTTTTTGGGACTTGATTGTTTTATAGCGCGGTCTTGCCACCAGCATTGAGACTGCTCTATACCACAAAGCCTGCTGGAGGGAGGGCATTAATAGCGTGTTCTTGCTAGACTTGTGCTATTATGTCCTTAAAAAACGCTTAACGACCAGTGACATACAGGGTACATTGTGGTCATTAAGGGGTTAAAGGGGAGGGAAAGAAGTCTAGACTTAGAAGTCATATCCGCAGACCATGACTTCAGCCAGAGCCCGAGGCCTGAACAGAAAAGGCTGAAGTCTTAGCATTTAGCTGAATAATCTGCCTAATAGCATCACAGATAAAAGAATTAGCAACACTCAAGGCCGTAAATCTTTCCTGAGTAACGTCGAGAGGACCTCTCCACCCCGATCAATCCTATAAGGAGTCACACTAGAAGGTAGTTTCTCCAGCAACAGCGGCAACGGCCGCCTCTGGTTGAAATAAATATCCCGTATGTTGAAAACAATTGTCTTAACAGAGTTTCCATCCTTTATCCATGGGCTCTTTAAACTAAGAGCTATCCTCAAACAGGATACTAATACTTTTAGCAAGGGTGAAGATAGCGACATTCCTTTTAGGGACGGAACCTCAGAACTCCATTGAGAGTCCAGGGCTGGGAACAATTTGTTATAGGGAGAAGAGAGGAACAATCCAGTCCCATTCATTCTTAATATGTTTGCCATCTGACAGGAGCAGGGAAGGATAAGGTATCACCCTGTCCTCAAACTCTATCCATTTTAGGAATTAAAGGTCCCTCAGGGAATTTGGCCTCTGGAACCACTGAATTCTCCAAAAAACTTCCTTAGAAGAAAGCGCAAATTCCTAAAACTAAAGTCTGGTTCCTCCGCAGCCGGAGGTTTAGAGGCAGCAGACTCCGACCCAGAATGTTCATACTTTGAAGTCTCAGAAAGAACTTCATCTTCTGATAACTCTATCAGTTAAATCCAATAAATTATCTGATGTACTCTGGGAAGGAGTGCAATATGTAACCTTTCGCTTGCGCTTAGCAGGGCGAGGTAAAGCATTAAAGGCCGCAGACACCACCGTCTGAGCTGCGCAGTAACGTCTGGTGAAAAAATGCCCCCCCTCCAGGTGGAGGATCAGCAATGCTACGGGAAACTGCATGTTTGGAGAGATAAGCATGTAGGGTACGCACCTCACTGGACGACAACTCCTCAGAGGTGGACGGCTCAGTGGTATCAAACATGTCTGATATTATCACATTATGAAGGCATATCGAACATAATTGAGGGGGCGGTAAGGCCTCCTCACATTATAAACAGGAATTACTCTTTAGGAATAGAAGGTGTGCCCTCTAAGTAACAGAATCCTCCATCGCTAGTGCAATAATCGGAGAACTATAGAAATAAAACATTTTATTCAAAAAAACTGTACCTTTATATCCAAATGGCTGTGGCACTCACCACCTCCCAGGACCCAGACAGTACAGGGAGTTAAGACTCCTCTCTAATAGACACCTGGTCAGCAAAGAGGGAAGAATCATATGGTGCACAATGCAGGACTATCCCTGCTAAGAGAAAAGCGTGCCATGCTTGTAAGCTGCATGGCTCTCAAAGTAAAACTGAAACCTGTATATTCCATAACAGCCTATGAGCCCATAACATCTCAGACATAAAAGCAGTATAAAATCAAATAAACATAAAAGATTATTCCCCCCTGTTCGATAATCCCCCTCAGGAGATATTAACCCTTGATTCTATATCGATAAAAGGAGTCACACTGTGACCCTGTCTTCTAGCGTTATCATGTATAAAAAAATGAAACGATCTTACCAGAATCTATGCCATGGAACAGGAACACGGCCTTTCAAGTGTGTGACAGGTTAGTAGCATCACTCCTGACATGGACTTGAGAGCAGAAAGCAGGCAGCGAAACTCGTCAACGCTGATTGCTTATGGAGCTGTAAATCTGAGTCGGGATGGTTTCGCAGAGACTCTAACTTTCACCCATGCTCTCACTGAGAAACTGACAGGACTACTTAAAACTCTAGTCCCATTGCGAAGAGTACTACCCTCCATAAGAAACTACTCCGAATCTTCCCACACTTCTCTGCCAACCTCCTGTGACGAAAGGCAAAGAATGACTGGGGGATGAGGGGAGTGGGGGAGGTATTTATGCCTTTGGCTGGGGTGTCTTTGCCTCCTCCTGGTGGCCATATATAGCATAATTTATGCTTACCTGATAAATTTATTTCTCTTGTGGTGTATCAAGTCCACGGATCATCCATTACTTGTGGGATATTCTCCTTCCCAACAGGAAGCTGCAAGAGGATCACCCAAAGCAGAGCTGTCTATATAGTTTAAAAATAAAATATACCTGCCTTAAAATGACAGGGCGGGCCGTGGACTGGATACACCACAAGAGAAATAAATTTATTAGGTAAGCATAAATTATGTTTTCTCTTGTAAGGTGTATCCAGTCCACGGATCATCCATTACTTGTGGGATACCAATACCAAAGCTAAAGTACACGGATGAAGGGAGGGACAAGGCAGGAACTTACACGGAAGGAACCACTGCCTGTAAAACCTTTCTCCCAAAAATAGCCTCCGAAGAAGCAAAAGTATCAAATTTATAAAACTTTGAAAAAGTATGAAGCGAAGACCAAGTCGCCGCCTTGCAAATCTGTTCAACAGAAGCCTCATTTTTAAAAGCCCATGTGGAAGCCACAGCTCTAGTAGAATGAGCTGTAATCCTTTCAGGAGGCTGCTGACCGGCAGTCTCATAAGCTAAGCGTATTATACTTCTTAGCCAAAACGAAAGAGAAGTTGCCAAAGCCTTTTGGCCTCTCCTCTGTCCAGAGTAGACAACAAACAAAGCAGATGTTTGACGAAAATCTTTAGTAGCTTGTAAATAAAACTTTAAAGCACGAACCACGTCTAGATTGTGTAATAGACGTTCCTTCTTTGAAGAAGGATTAGAACACAATGACGGAACAACAATCTCCTGATTGATATTCTTATTAGATACTACCTTAGGTAAAAACCCAGGTTTGGTACGCAAAACTACCTTATCTGCATGGAAGATCAGATAAGGGGAATCACACTGTAAGGCAGATAACTCGGAAACTCTATGAGCCGAGGAAATAGCTACCAAAAACAGAACTTTCCAAGATAAAAGCTTGATATCTATGGAATGAAGAGGTTCAAACGGAACCCCTTGGAGAACTTTAAGAACCAAATTTAAACTCCATGGCGGAGCAACTGGTTTAAACACAGGCTTGATTCTAACTAAAGCCTGACAAAACGCCTGAACGTCTGGAACATCCGCCAGACGCTTGTGTAAAAGAATAGACAGAGCAGAAATCTGTCCCTTTAAGGAACTAGCTGACAATCCCTTTTCCAATCCTTCTTGGAGAAAAGATAATATCCTGGGAATCCTGACTTTACTCCATGAGTAACCCTTGGATTCACACCAATAAAGATATTTACGCCATATCTTATGATAGATTTTCCTGGTGACAGGCTTTCGTGCCTGAATTAAGGTATCAATGACTGACTCGGAGAAGCCACGCTTTGATAAAATCAAGCGTTCAATCTCCAAGCAGTCAGTCTCAGAGAAATTAGATTTGGATGGTTGAAAGGACCCTGAAGTAGATGGTCCTGTCTCAGAGGCAGAGTCCCTGGTGGAAGGGATGACATGTCCACCAGATCTGCATACCAAGTCCTGCGTGGCCACGCAGGTGCTATCAAAATCACTGATGCTCTCTCCTGCTTGATTTTGGCAATCAGACGAGGGAGCAGAGGAAACGGTGGAAACACATAAGCCAGGTTGAAGGACCAAGGCGATGCTAGAGCATCTATCAGCGTTGCCTTGGGATCCCTGGACCTGGATCCGTAACAAGGAAGTTTGGCGTTCTGGCGAGACGCCATGAGATCCAGTTCTGGTTCGCCCCAACGTTGAACCAATTGTGCAAACACCTCCGGATGGAGTTCCCACTCCCCCGGATGAAAAGTCTGACGACTTAGAAAATCCGCCTCCCAGTTCTCTACACCTGGGAAATGGATAGCTGATAGGTGGCAAGGTGGAATTATCTTTGAAACTTCCAACATCGCTAGAGAACTCCTTGTTCCCCCTTGATGGTTGATGTAAGCCACAGTCGTGATGTTGTCCGACTGAAATCTGATTAACCTCATTGTCGCTAGCTGAGGCCAAGCTTGAAGAGCATTGAATATCGCTCTTAGTTCCAGAATGTTTATTGGGAGGAGGGTCTCCTCCTGAGTCCACGATCCCTGAGCCTTCAGGGAGTTCCAGACTGCCCCCCAGCCTAGAAGGCTGGCATCTGTCGTTACTATTGTCCAATCTGGCCTGCGAAAGGTCATACCTTTGCACAGATGGACCCGAGATAGCCACCAGAGAAGAGAATCCCTGGTCTATTGATCCAGATTTAGTAGAGGAGACAAATCTGTGTAATCCCCATTCCACTGACTGAGCATGCAGAGTTGCAGCGGTCTGAGATGTAGGCGGGCAAATGGCACTATGTCCATTGCCGCTACCATTAAGCCGATTACTTCCATACACTGAGCCACCGAAGGGCGAGAAGTAGAATAAAGGACACGGCAAGAATTTAGAAGTTTTGATAACCTGGTCTCTGTCAGGTAAATCCTAATTTCTACAGAATCTATCAGAGTTCCCAGAAAGGAAACTCTTGTGAGAGGGGATAGAGAACTCTTCTCTTCGTTCACTTTCCACCCGTGCGACCTCAGAAATGCCAGAACTATGTCCGTATGAGACTTGGCAATTTGGAAATTTGACGCCTGTATCAGAATGTCGTCTAAATAAGGGGCCACTGCTATGCCCCGCGGCCTTAGGACCGCCAGAAGTGACCCCAGAACCTTCGTAAAGATTCTTGGAGCTGTAGCTAACCCAAAGGGAAGAGCTGCAAACTGGTAATGCCTGTCTAGGAAGGCAAACCTGAGAAACCGATGATGATCTTTGTGTATCGGAATGTGAAGATAAGCATCCTTTAAATCCACTGTAGTCATGTATTGACCCTCCTGGATCATAGGTAGGATGGTACGAATGGTCTCCATCTTGAATGATGGGACCCTGAGAAATTTGTTTAGGATCTTGAGATCTAAGATTGGTCTGAAGGTTCCCTCTTTTTTGGGAACCACAAACAGATTTGAATAGAAGCCTTGTCCCTTGTCAGTATATTTATAAGAATCTTAGTAGTGCTATCCAAATAATATATCAGTTTATGGCAGGGTTACAAACACAATATAAAAAAAAAAAAATAGCAACCCTAATCAACCATGCATCTACTAGACCATACAATTAATATAAATACCTGAATTCTTTTATTTAGTTAATATCCATGAACATATTGAAGTATATTTGCAATAAAAGGAAATGAACTAACTTTTTAATGCGCTTGAGAACTATTTAAATATGCAATGCAAAATTCATACACGCTTATCTTAAAAACCCACCTTATTTATAAATAACCTTTAACATCCAAGCAATACAATTTTAAACAGTGTTCTTAAACAATAGGATAATATATATATTCTGCTATTTAACTGCTAAGAGCTATCTAGGACAATGACACACAGTTTAAAAGTATAATCTGCTCTTTAAATCTATTAACTGTAAAGGCTATGCATATGACTTATCTTACAAAACCCAGAAAACTGTATCTTTAAACTGCAGTGACTTTAAAATATCACATGTAATTAGCAGCCCTTTTCTTATACTCTATATATACGTTACCAAAATGATATCCAACTTCCCAAAATGATATCCAACTTCAAGATTTTTCACACCTCATATAAAATAAGTGTAATTGCAATGGAATAGGAGAAGTATGGCCCACTTTGTTTTTATAGTTTGACTGTGTCCCACGCAAAACAGTTTCAGTCAGTTACAAAACTCTGCAGCCAGTCTCTCTCCTTCCTTCTGTATACACTATATATTGTAATCATTGGTGTGAAATATGGGTGGCCCTTCGAAACCTTGTCCCTCTATTGGATAACTGGATATCCCATTTCCAACAGCCAAAAATCTTTCTGGCTGTAGTTCTCTCGTGGCAACACCGGGTGGCAGCATTATGAACAGACATAGTAACATTTGAAACAACTTAAATCAGTATTTCTATGAAATGGTTATTCATTTTATCATAATTTACTGCAACAACTATTCACACTATTTGTTTTGGATAAGTTATATCTTAATGAATTTTCTGATCATTTTGATATGAAATATCAAATATATCTAACATTATATTAAAATAATTTATATTTCATTTAGTCTAACAGAAAATATATATCTCATGGTCATATCACATCAAAGTAACTTCCATATCTTCATTTCACTATATTTTAAGAGATGTATTTAAAACTTTATAAACATTTATTGCACGTTTATATGATATGAACAATGAACAATGGCATCAGAAACAAATGAATTGGCTAGCTTAAGTGCGCTAAGCTTGTCAAGTATATCGTCCAATGGGGTCTCTACCTGTAAAGCCTCTTCCAGAGACTCAAACCAGAAGGCCACCGCAGCAGTGACTGGGGCAATGCATGCAAGAGGCTGTAGAATAAAACCTTGTTGAATAAACATTTTCTTAAGGTAACCCTCTAACTTTTTATCCATTGGATCTAAGAAAGCACAACTGTCCTCAACGGGGATAGTAGTACGCTTAGCTAGAGTAGAAACTGCTCCCTCCACCTTAGGGACCGTTTGCCATAAGTCCCGTGTGGCGGCATCTATTGGAAACAATTTCTTAAAAATAGGAGGGG